>NC_073408.1:22455147-22647647 GCF_028641065.1 Leucoraja erinaceus | reverse complement strand
GAGCAGGCCAATACCAGCTTCCGCTTTAATGCAAGTGACCCAGACTAGGACCTTGTTCTATGGCGTATCTGTGGAAGTCTCCCACCTTCAGGGCCCCACAGTGATTAAACATGCCTTTAAAAGTGTCCACGTGTAAACAGTCGCAAGCTGCAGATAGACAAAAAAATGCTGGCATAACTCAGCGGGTCAGGCAGCATCTCGGGAGACAAGGAATAGGTGACATTTTGGGTCGAGACCCTGCCTCAGACTAAAATTCAGGGGAAAGGGAAGCGAGAGATATAGAAGGTACAGAAAAGTACTGTCAACAATGGACAGCAGTGGGCTCCTGGTTCGTCAGTGCCAGCTCCGATGATTAAAGAGCACACAATGGTCCATTGTTGGCTGTGGAAGAAATGATAAGGAGGGGATACGAACAGTAAAACTATCAGGATGGCTGGGGTGGGGGAGGGATGGAGAGAGAGGGAATGCAAGGGTCATGAAATTAGAGAAATCAATATTCATACCACTGGGTTGTAAGCTGCCCAAGTAAATATATATGCTGTTCCTCCAATTTGCATGTGGTGGAACTCTGACATTGGAGGAGGCCCAGGACAGAAAGCTCAGTATGGGTATTGATTGATACTTTATTATTACATGTGACATGTCACAGTGAAATTATTTGTTTTGCACGCAGTCCACAAGGTATGCAAAGAGTCACCACCTAAAGGGTGCCACCAACGTTACAAGTGTTCGCTGTAGTCCCCAATGGCCGCTCTTTGTTCATGTCATAAGTGATAGAAGCAGAATTAGGCCTTTCAGCTCATCAAGACCATGCCATTCAATAATGGCTGATCTATCCCTTCTTCCTAATCCCATTCTCCTGCCTTCTCCCCATAGCCCCTGACACCCGTACTTATCAAGAATCTATCTATCTTTGCCTTAAAAATATCCATTGACTTGGCATCCACAGCCTTCTTTGGCAAATGATTCTACAGATTCACCACCCTCTGACTAAAGAAGTACATCCTTATCTCCTTCCTAAAGGAACGTCCCTTAATTCCCTTGGCGGTCCCCCATGCCAGGTCCCTCCCTGTTCCCGGCGCCCCCACTCCCCCTAGTCCTTGAATGGGTAGGGGGGATAAAATGTTAAGTAACCAGGAGTGCAAGCTGCATCCGGGATGAAACTGAAATGAAACCGGCTCAAAGGTTCCTTCAACCATAATGAGTTCCAATCACGGCGGCTGGGAATTTAAATTCAGATAATGAGTTGTGTTCCAGAATAAAAAGCTAATAGCAGTAATAGTGTCCATTAAACTCCACGGATTTCACATCACAACCTCGTAGCAAGAGCAGAAAAGAATTAGCAATATTTAACACTGAGCCAAATGCATTAATAAAGGTTGGTGGCTGGTTTGAAGAATGGCACAGTGATGCCTCCCAGCGTGAGGATTAGCATGTGTGATGCTGCTGACTGAGGCCAAAATGTCGCTCGGAGCATATAAAAAAGAATCAGAGACTAAATAACAGAGAATAAAATCAGAGTTATGTCTTAATTAACAGTTTGTTCATCTCAGTTAATTGCTGTGTAGTGTGCAGTTCTGCTCGCCACGTTACAGGGAGGATATGAAGGCTTCTGAGGGGGTGTAGAAATGCTTCACTAGGATAGACACAGAATGCTGGAGTAACTCAGTGGGACAGGCAGCATCTCTAGAGAATGGGAAGGGTCTAGACCAGAAACGTCGCCCATTCCTTCTCTCCAGGGATGATGCCTGTCCCGCTGAGCTAATCCAGCATTTTGTGTCTGTCTTTCCTTCCTACGCATTTTGGCTGGTTCACAAGGATGCTGTCTGGATTAGAGGTTATTGGCTATGAAGAAACGTTGGGCAAACTTGGATTGCTTTTTTTCAGGTGCGTGGAGGCTGAAGGGAGACCTGAGAGAGGTTCCTGAATGAAGATAGACACAAAGTGCTGGAGTAACTCAGCGGGACAAGCAGCATTTCTGGAGAGAAGGAATGGGTGACGTTCCGGGTCGTGACCCTTCTTCAGTCTGATGTCATGGGAGTGGGTGGGACAAAGATAGAATGTAGTCGGGACAATAAGACTGGTGGGAGAACTGGGAAGGGGAGGGCATGGAGAGAGAGAGAGAAAGCAAGGGATACTTGAAGTTAGAGAAGTCAATGTTCATACCGCTGGGTGTAAACTGCACAAGCAATATATGAGGTGCCAATTTGCGCTGGGCCTCACTCTGACAATGGAGGAGGCCCAGGACAGAAAGGTCAGATTGGGAATGGGAGAGGGAGTTAAAGCGTTGAGCAACCGGGAGATCAGGTAGGTTAAGGTGGACTGAGCAGAAGTGTTCAGCGAAACGATCGCCGAGCTGCGCTTGGTCTCGCCGATGTACAGAAGTTGACACCTGGAACAGCAGATACAGTAGATGAGGTTGGAGGAGGTGCAAGTGAACCTCTGCCTCACATGAAAGGACTGTCTGGGTCTTTGCACAGTCGAGGGGGGAGGTAAAGGGACAGGTGTTGCATCTCCTGCGGTTGCTAGAGAAATATTATATTACATACAATGTGAGAGGCATGTGGCGGTGGTGGTCGAGTTGCTGCCTTACAGCACCAGAGACCCGGGTTCCATCCTAAATACGGGTACTGTCTGTACAGAGTTTGTACCTTCTCCCCGTGACTGCGTGAGATTTCTCCCGGTGCTCCAGTTTGCTCCTACACTCCCAAGACGTACAGGTTTGTAGGTTAATTTGTCCCTAGTGTGTAGGATAGGACTAGTGAATGGGGATCGCCGGTCGGAGTGGATACGGTAGGTTGTAGGCCCTGCCTCCATGCTGCATCTCTAAACTAAACTAAATGTATAGTGTAGATGGTCAGGTCACACAGAATAGAAATATTAAAGACTACAGGGCAAAGCTTTAAGGTGAGAGGAAGATAACATTTAAAGGAGATGTGCGGGGTACAACACTGACACAGAGTGGTGGGTGCCTTGAAGGCGGTGTCAGGGATGTGGTAGGGAGGGGTTGCTGGTGGAAATACACACAAGAGTGGTGACTAAGATGCATTTAGATGGGCACATGAACATGCAGGGAATTGTGGAATATGCATCAGGTGCAGGCAGATGGGGTTAGTTGAATTTGGCATCATTTTTCGCACGGACCTTTCATGAGCTGAAAGGTCTATTCCGATGTTGTACTATTCTATCTTCTGTATTCATTTCATTAGTGTTACACAAATTGTGTGGCACGGTGGCGCAGTGGTAGCGCTACTGCCTTATAGCGCCAGTGACCCGGGTTTGATCCCGACTACGGGTGCTTGTTTGTGCAGAGTTTATACGATTTGTCCGGGTGCTCCGCTTTCCTCCAACAATGTGGAGGTTTGCAGGTTAAATGGCTTCTGCATATTATCTCCAATGTGTGTAGGATAGTGTTAGCATGCGGGGATCGCTGGTCAAAGCGGCTCGGTGGGCCGAAGGGCCTCTTTCTGCACTGTATCTGTAAACTAAACTAAACTAAACTCACCTGAACTAAACTAAACTAAAACTAAAAACTAAACTGTTATACTGTAGTACTGAGAAACTCTATTCTGCACTCCGGTGTTTTTATTGCCGATCTACCTGCACCAGTATTGGGGTTATCTATTAATTGAATATTTTTAAATTATATATTATCAATGTGTATGCTGTTATGCTGCTGCAAGTAAGAATGTCATTGTTTCATTGCTGGGACATACAATAATTAAACATTGTTGACATGACTCTCTCTAGACCTCTGACCTGTTGTACATAATGCATCGCTCAGATATATTCATGTATAGTATGTGTGGGAAGGAACTGCAGATTCTTGTTTACACCAAAGATGGACACAAAATGTTGGAGTAACGCAGCGGGTTAGGCAGCATCTCTGGAGCAAAGGACCAGGTGACATTTTGGGTTGTGACCCTTCTTCAGTCTCAGAGTCGGAGGCAGGGGGGTGGGGGGAACTGAAGGTATGAAAAGGTACAGAACAAATCAGAGTCACCACCCAGCATCCCGTAATGGTTCATTGTTGCCTGTACCTTTTTTGTACTTTTTCATTCCCTCTTCCCTGACTCTCAGTCTGAAGAAGAGTCTCGACCCGAAACGTCACCCATTCTTTTTCTCCAGAAATGCTGCCTGACCCGTTGAGTTACTCCAGCAATTTGTGTCTATCATCATGTATTGTATTATCTGCTTTGATTTAATGGCATTCAAGCAAAGGTTTTCCACTGTATCTAGGTATTGTGGTACCTTACAGCGCTTGCAGCGCCGGTGTCCCGGGTTCGATCCTGACTATGGGTGCAGTCTGTACGGAGTTTGTACGTTCTCCCCATGACTTGCATGGGTTTTCTCCAAGACCTTTGGTTTCCTCCCACACTCCAAAGACGTACAGGTTTGTAGGCTAATTGGCTTGGTGTAAGTGTAAATTGTCCCTAGTGTGTGTAGGGTGGTGTAGTATGTGGGGGTCGCTGGTCAGCACGGACTCGGTGGTCCGAAGGGCCTGTTTCCGTGCTGTATCTCTAAACTAAACTAAAACTAATCGTGCGACATTAATAAACCTCTCCCTGAGGGATACTCTAATTAAGGCAATCTTCTGTTTAAATAAGCATAATATTTATTTGAAAATTAAATCAAGCTAGTATATAGAAAATGGAGCATTTATTCAAGTCATACTAGTTTGATCTGTGCTAGTGTCTCCGTGCCTACATGAACCATTTGGGAAAAGACTACACTTGAAACGTGGAAATTTAGAAGATGTATTGTTGTAATTGTCATTGTCAGAATTCCTTTGATCAATTCTGCTGCTGTTTCCTTCTAGACCGATAGACCAGTCAAAGCTCATGAAATTTTAGGGTTATTAATGTTACCCTTTTGAAAGAAAAATCTTTCAAATTTGAAATAAAAGCAGAAATGTGGAAATGCTCAGCAGATTTTTTAGAGGTTTGAACATTTTCTAAGGAAACCTACTCGAGGATCAGTAATAGGCCTGTCCTACTTAGGCGACTGCAGGAGACTATGCGGTCGCCACATGGTCGCCACGTGTTCGCGGATAGTTGCCAGGGAGTCTCCTTCATGGTGGTGAGGAGTTCCTGCAATCTGGGAACTAGTCGCGGCCTCATTATGGTCGCCGTGAATGTTTCAACATGTTGAAATATTAGCGGTGACTAGAATGAAGCCGCCGTGGAGAGTAGCGAGAATTCTCGAGCCGTAGGTTGGTCACCAAGTGGTCCTAATGGGTTGCCAGGAGGTCAAAGGTTCTCGGAGGTTCACGTAGGTTGTAGCTGGTGCTGACCAGTGAATTTCATTGGCTCATTTGGAAAAACAAAGGTAAGCAGTAGTTTTCAGAACCAAGGATAACCGACCGGTAATGTTAAATGTCTGCCAAGCTTCATAGCCGTGTATCTCTGGCTTCTTAAAGGTTGTCTCCACTCCTTCTCCCCCCGCTCCCCCCCTCTTTTAAAGGACTTACTGTACACTGTGCTTTAGCCATCTTTTTAGTGCCAACCTTCCTGTTCATCGCGGTGTGTGTCTGTTTCACCTTGGCTTTGCACCGTGTGAATTTTTTAGACAGAGCTCCCCCTGCTTGCCCTGTCCCCCGCCTGCATAACGGGCTGGTGAAGGAAACGATGTGTTTGTGTGTGCTTGCGTTCCACTCTGACAGTCGCCGGAAGTCTGCTGAAAAATAGTAAGATTAAACGAGAACTTACCAGTTTGAAGTTTGATCATTATTTTATGAGGAGTAACGTTGAGGGAATACGTGAAGAACCCCGCCAGGACGCATGCGTGTCATTCTTCAAAGCAGCGGTGTGAAATCACAGATAACTGTAATGACTAAACATAGTAAGATTAGAGAAGAGATACCAGTTGCGTATATGATCAAGGGTGGGAGCGGAGGGCACATATTCCCTCAACGTTACTCCTCATAAAATAACGATCAAACTTCAAACTGGTAAGTTCTCGTTTAATCTTACTATTTTACTTCGGAGTCACGTGAGTGACTACGTGAAGATTTTAAAGCTCTGTGATTTCATGCCGTGGAAACGAGTCCATGCATCACATCTGCCTTGATTATGGGGAGAATAGTGTTAACATCATTAGACATCAATACGATATTGAAACAATGAAAATTTATTAACTCCAAATCATAGCCCCTATTTATAGGTAAAATCATATTACAGAACCTAAAAGCGTTTCTGCAAATGTTCCAGGTTCAATGACCGGTTTATTGTAAAATTGTTGGAAAGTTCTCTCCATTGACCATCCTGCTGTCTTGAGGATTTGGTCCGTTGGAACATCCAACTGCATTGCTGCTGATGTAGCTGCAGCCCTGGTGCAGTGAGATTTAAAAATGTTAGTGTCTGCTCCAGCCTTTATTAGGACCTGTTTTAGTCATCTTGAGATGGTCTGGGCTGTCACTTTTTTGTGTGGCTGTTTGTAGCTGATTAAAAGTGCCATTTCTTTGCCTCTGATGATCCTTGTATATTCCATATATAATAGTAAGATTAAACGAGAACTTACCAGTTTGAAGTTTGATCTGTATTTTATGAGGAGTTACGATGAGGGATTACGTGAAGAACCCGTTCAGCATGCATGCGCGGCATACTTCAAAGCAGCGGTGTGGAATCACAGATAGACACAGTTATTGAAGTAAACATAGTAAAGATAAGGAGACATCAGTTTATGAATTTGACCCATATTATTGAGGGTGGGAGCGGAGGACACGTAATCCCTCATCGTAACTCCTCATAAAATACAGATCAAACTTCAAACTGGTAAGTTCTCGTTTAATCTTACTATTTTACTTCGGAGTCACGTGAGTGATTCCGTGAAGATTTCAAGGGTCTGTGATTTCAAACCGTGTAACAGTTATTACTACATCACTGCCAAAGTCTTTGAGGGAGGAAGTGTGCTATCGTAATCAACCAATGAATCTGTTTGTAGGAAAACACAATGGTATTTTTTAACGATAACAACAAAGAAATTAAAATTGCTCCCCTGGGCTTAAATTAAATATTTGCACTCTGGAAATATTTCCTGCAAGTAAAACAGGTTTTGCCAACGGCTTATTATAAAATTTCTGAACGGTCTTTCCCCCCACCATCCTGCTGTAGCCAGGATGTGGTTTATAGGCACGTCCATTCTTTTAGCCGTCGACGTGGATGCTGCCCTGGTGGAATGAACTTTGTACATGTTAGTTTTTATCCCAGCAGCTTTTAGAACCTGCTTGAGCCATCCCAAAATGGCTCATCACCCGACCATAAGGTTTTTTATGACTGACCCACAAGGCTTTTAATCTCCCTCGAATATTTTGCTTGTGTCTATGTAGGGTAATAGGGTCATGGCACATAACCGTGTTGCTGGCGGGTAAGCCCGGAATTCCACGACTGGATTAGGTGTTCCTGGTCTGCTCTGTTTGATCATTCCCTGGACAATGACAGAGATCTGGTCTGGCGCTGTGAGCATGGTGTCCAGTTGCAATAGGTGTAGTGACTGGACCCTCTGTGCAGTTACAAGTGCCATCAACATGAGAGTTTTGAGCATAGATGGTTCCAGGTTGAGGGATCTGGCTGGTGGCCATCCCCTGAGGTATGTCAGGACCACACTGACATTCCATATATGGGTGTACCTTGGTCTAGGGGTTTAGAGTTGTAAATACCCTTCATTAGTTTTACCACCAGCTGGTGGGACCCCATGGCCTGTTGTCCTGGAGCTGGTTTTGAAATAGACAGGCAGGGCAGTTCTAGCTGTGTTGATGGCTCTGTAGCTGAAGTCCTTCATCGTGGTGAAGGTTCACCAGGAATTCCAGTACATTGGTAACTGTAGCGGTTTAGTAGGTGGTCCCTGTATCCAAGCAGTACTTCTCCCATTTTTTGATGCTGGAGAAGTGCTATTTTTCAGTGGATGTTCGGAGGGATGCTGACATGGTGTCGACGGTTTGTTATGATAATCCCAGTCCCAGAAGTGGTTTGTGCAGAATCTGCAACCCAGGAGTTTGATTTTTTCATGACACGGGTGGCTTGTGCCCGACAATGTGTGTTAACAACTCTGGGTCACTGGGGAATACCATCGGAGTTTCAACAACCATGTCATGGAGTATTGGGAACCATGGCTGTGTAGGCCAGTCGGGTACTATCAAAATACCTGAAGCAGAGCCCATTTGTACTGTGCGTAGTCCCCGACTGATGAGGCAGAAGGGAGAAAATGCACAGAAGAAGAATTTCCCCAATCCAGCGCATACGCATCTACCGCTGCTGCCTCAGGGTCTGGTTCCCAAGAGACTTACATAGGTACCTGGTGATTTAGCCTCGATGCAAATAAATTGATATCTGGCGTGCCGTATTGCTTGATAACTTTTGTGAAAAAAAATTGCGAGTTTTAACATCCATTCGATGTTGTCATTAAATTTACGCAACCAGTTAGTTGCTCCCCAGTCTTGAGCACTGGCATCTGTTTGGATAACTGACGTAGGATTAGTGATGATAATAGGCTGAAACTATGTCAAACGTTTCTTGCCCACCACTGTAGTTCTGATATTACTTCAGTGGGTAAATTCATGAAACAATCATAATGACCTGTATGTCGTTTTTGGTACAAAGGTCCAAATTATGTAGCCGGAAATGCTGCTACCATTTTCCCAATTACTCTGTTACTTGTCGAGTTGGTAGTTTGTTGACCATTAAATTGTTGCATGATTGTGCCAATTCAACTATGTTGTCTCTTGGCAATGTTACAGTCACATAGACTGAATTAATTATGAGGCCCAACTAGTCCATGATAGAGGATGGCTTCAACTTAGATTTATCTGGATGTAAGACAATCCCAGGGTTTCGAATAACTGTTTGGTAGCTAAACAGCTAACAAAGTCAAATTCATGGTCTTGCCTACCATTTAGGATATCACCAAGATATGCCATGACTATATGTTTTTGTCTTCTGAATATTGCCAGAGCTGGTTTTAGTGTCTGGGTAACACTCTTGGGCTGATGTGAGCCCATTGGGTAACGCTTTAAACTGCTATAGCTGCCCCATCCAGGTCAATTTCAGGTATCTGCGATGATCCAAGTGAATGGTACTAAATAGTAAACATTTTTAAGATGAATGCTTGCTATGAAGTATCCTTTGGTATTTAGTTGTTTGGCAGTAACAACCGGTTCCATTTTGAAATGTATATACTTAACAAACATATTTAGTGAAGTTTAAATGATGCGACATCCACCATCTTTTTTGGGTTTAGTGAATATATTTGATACGAATTGCAAGGGTTCAGGTTTTCCCATGATACCCTTTGTAATTATTCTCACCAGTTCAGCTTGCCCCTCTTGTTTCTTTAACGGAGAGGGAAAATACCCTCTGGGGTGAACATTGACCTGGTGGCAATTTTTCTAGTATGAATTGTATTCACTAATGCCATTGAGTATATACTGATCACTCGTGATAGGCTCCCATGTGTTAGTATTACTCTATATACTGGTAGGAACCAGACCCACCTACCTCCATGGTAATGGGTATTCTTGGTTTCCTGCCGGTCCAACTAGTGTTGCACGCCGTCTGACGTGGCGGTGACGTTGGGGGGGGTGGCACATTTTCCATGGGGTCCGCTCTGGGCCCTGGTCCAAAGATGACTTTCGGTGATAAATGCGGACCCCGAGCTTTCATCAGTTCGATATGGTAGACGTTGACTGATGGATGCGATAGGGTGCTGCTGCGTAGGAATTACTGTTTTTGGTTACTCGTCCCGGCCCTGTCCTCATGAGCCGAAAGTTTTGTAAAACCTCTTGCATGTCCTTCATATGCTTTGTGAGGTTTTTTCCCCAAAGAGCAGTGGGTCTGGCTCAGTGGCTGGGGTATGCACAACCCCGCAATGTAGGATTTTATGGCAGGTCTTATGACTTGTTTACGAAGGTTGTCGTCTCTCCGTATTTGTCCATGGAACGAGGAGAAAAAACGATGTGATGGCTGTCGTCAGGCTTTTAACAGCCTCCTGCACGTGGGGTTTCCACGTAGCTGTCCACCACACCTAGCAGCTCTTCCTGTTCCTGCACCCCTTGCATACTCCCAAGATCTTCAGCCATTGCCCCTGTTCTTGACCAGCCCAGTCCTGGTCACCAAAGCTATCCTCTGGAAAGGAGGAAGCAATGGACAGTGCACAAGGCACTGTGGAGGGGGTGCCTGACCCCCCTCTGCGAGAGCGCCCCTCCTGGGGTGCACCTCACTGGAGTTCCTGCTCCAAGAGCCGCTCCATACGGCTCATGCGGCTGTCTGTCCCCCGCCTGGGTGGAGAGACGTCCCCGTCTGACAAGTCGGAGCCACCGGCCGGATGCCTCTTCCATGGCTTTACTTCCAGCCCGCTGCTCAGGCGCTAGCGGGCTGGGCTCGACACGGTGTCGGGATAGCGGAGCGCCGGGTATGTGATCCTACTGCCTTGATGCTGCCCCCCAGATGGAACGCTCCTCCGTGGAGTCGAGCGGGGGACAGGTTTGTTCTAGAGCCTTTCTTCTCTGCCTGAAAGCAGAAGGCTCCCTGTGAAAGAAAAACCCGATGTCAGCTTACCTGACGGTCCGTTCTTTCACCTCCATAGCGGGAGCGCCTGACTCCCGATGTGCCGCTGTTGCTCTGCTGAACTTAATGCCGCGGATGCGTGCTGAGCGGGTTCTTCACGGAATCGCTCACGTGACTCCGAAGTAAAATCATGTATTGTCTTTCCGCTGACTGGATAGCACACAACAAAAGCTTTTCACTGTACCTCAGTACATGTGACAATAAACTAAACTAAACCAAACTAAACTAAAATATTGACCGACACATCTTTAAACTTTGCCCCTCTCTTGTCATAGCTATGCCCTCTAGTCATTGACATTTCCCCCCTGGGGAAACAAGGTCTGACGGTCTACCGTATCTATGGCAAAGAGTGGCAAAGGCAGTCATGCTCTTCATTTTAATCTAGGAGTTGACTTCAATGTTTTTTAATGAAACAATGTTCTACACAAATTGTATCCTGCTGATTCTGGCTCCTCTTCCCAAGTTCATAGTTCTCGGCTATTTGTAATGGCCTCAGGATCCCATGCGATCTAACCTTCCAGGGCATCCTACCATGCAGAACCGCATCAACCTTTTTAGTTACCTCCTCAAAAAACTCAATCAGATTCATGAGACATGATCTCCCACGTACAAAACCATGCTCACTATTCAGAACCAGTCCCTGTCTAATCAAATGCATAGATATCTTATCCCTCACACTAGTCTCCATCCATACAGACACACCGGATGAACCATCAGTAATATCATCTTTGACAACTGACCTTGTCCTTAATCAATAAGGCAACACCTTCTATTTACCCTACACCCCACTCCTCCGACTGACTCTAGTGAAGCATCTGACCCTGGAATATGAAGCTGCCCGTCCCAAGTGGAGATATAGCAACAGGTGTTGCACCTCCTGCATTTGATGGGGAAAGTACCTTGAGAGGGGGTGGTTTTGATGTGAGTGACGTGTGAACCAATGTGTTGCAAAATGGCCATACAACTAAATGGCCTGCCCCTTATTCTTAAACTGTGACCCCTCGTTCTGCCCCCCCCCCACCCCCCAACATTGTTAACATTTTTCCTGCATCTAGCCTGCCCAATCCCCTCAGAATCTTATATGTTTCTCCCCTCTCCTCTTTCTAAATTCCAGTGAATAAAAGCCCAGTCAATCCATTCTATCATATGTCAATCCCGCCATCCCGGGAATCAATGAAGAGCCATACCCTGCGGTATTAGAGGCCCAGTGAGGTTTGGAGCTAGGGTAGGATGGGTCGGAGACTACTTTGTAAACTGGCATGACAACTTCATGACATGGCTTCATTTTTATTTGATCTCATTATTGTGTTGTAGTTTTCCAAGTATTAAAGTTATAATTCCATTCGTCATTTTTGGAAATTCAGGGAATTCAACGAAGGTAGAAAATGGGCAGCACAGTAGACCAACTCTTTCCCTCTCAAACCCATTCTCCTGCCTTCTCCACACAACCCCTGACACCCATACTGATCAAGAATCTATCAATCCCCTGACACCCATACTGAAGTCAAGAATCTATCAATCTCCACCTTGAAAATATCCATTGACTTGGCCTCCACAGTAGTACTGGGATCAGGAAAGGTGCTTCATATCTTCAAGTCCCTGGAGCTTTGAATTCAGGTTTCTTTGTGTTGCTGGTAAAGTAGTGTAGCGATGTAATGCTGAGGCTCTTCAAGGCGCTGGTCAGGCCATATTTGGAATATTGTGAGCAATTTTGGGCATCATATCTGAGGAAGGATGTGCTAACTGGAGAGGGTCCAGAGGAGGTTTACAAGAATGATCCCAGGAATAAGTGTGTTAACATATGATGATCGTTTGACAGCACTCAGCCTGTACTCACTGGAGTTTAGTAGAATGAGGGGAGGACCTGATTGAAATGTACAGAACAGTGAAAGGCTTGGATTGAGTGGATGCGGAGAAGATGTTTCCACTAGTGGGAGAATCTAGGACCAGAGGCCATAGCCTCAGAATAATAGGATATTACTTTAGGAAGGAGATGATGAGGAATTTCTTTAGTCAGAGGGTGGTGAATCTGTGGAATTGTTTGCCACAGAAGGCTGTGGAGTCTAAGTCAATTGATATTTTTACGGCAGAGGTAGATGGATTATTGATTAGTACGTGTGTCTAGGGTTATGGAGAGAAGGCAGGAAAATGGGGTTAGGAGGGAGAGATAGATCAGCTATGATTGAATGGCGGAGTAGACTTGATGGGCTGAATAGCCTAATCCTGCTCCAATCACTTATGACCTTGTGACCTTATGATAAAGAGAACATCTGCTGCAGATAAAGAAGAGCAGACTCTCCATCAGAGAGCACAGCAATTACAGTGGTGATTTTTTACATTAATTATAGGAAGCAAGCAGAATCCATGTCGAGTTTATGAAAATGAGGTCTGTGTTCCTTGTCCCTCTGGTTCTGTGGGTGGTCTGTCACTGCACGGACTGGTAATTGTACAGCCCTGATCTTTGGAAATTAATTGAATGTGTGTCAAACAGTGTCTTTGCTGAGGGAACTGGTTGCATTGATGAGAAACACGTTCCCGTTGAGCTCATTAATGAACACATAATTAAATTGGGCCGATGATCAGAGGGCCACGCTTTTCATTCACCTCATTCTTTGATTCCTCCTTGTGCGAAGGCAGTGTGAAACAAAAAAGGTTTGCCTTTGGGAAAGTAAGCTGGGAGCTCTGCAGACAGTTCACTGGAATTACTTTGGACTCTAGTTTAGTTTAGAGATACAGCGCGGAAAAAGGCCCTTTGGCCCACTGAGTCCACGCCAACCAGCGATCCCCGCACACTAACGCTATCCTACACACACTAGGGACAATTTACAATTTACCTGGAGTCAATTAACCTACCAACCCGCACGTCTTTGGATTGTGGGAGGAAACTGGAGCAGCCGGCGAAAACCCACGTGGGTCACAGGGAGAACGTACAAACTCCATGCAGACAGCACGCGTAGTCAGGATCAAACCCGGGTCCAGGATCGAACCCGGGTCTCTGTCTCTGTAAGGCAGCAACTCTGCCGCTGCGCCACCATGCAGTCTAACCTGTGATTGCTAGACCCAGTGCAGGAAGCCGGGGGTCGCCAGAAAGGAGTGCTCCTATCGCTGGCCTGGTGACTTTGGCATAGTGGGGCTGTGGTCTGTGGGTCCGCGGGCGTGGCATGGACTTAGCATCCGGGGCCTGGAATCCCTTGCTGGGGATCGCCGAAGAAGAGCTCCAAACACCAGCGTGTGGCCTATAACATCGTGAAGCCTCGGTCTCCAGTGGGAGGGTGGCCGATTCGGGCACTCCAGGCCGCGGAGTGTGTTGAGCCATCCTGACGTTGGAGTTTGGATCATCCCGACGAGAGGGCCTGTACATCGGGCCATCCGTATCGGCGACTATAGCAGGTTCATAGCCCCGACCACGGGTGAACAAAGGATGAGGTCTGACTGAACTTTGTTGCCTTCCACAACAGTGAAGAATGCTGTGGTAGATGTTTGTGTTGAATTATATTGCATACTGTTGGTTCTATTTTCAATTGTATCACTGCTGGCAAATTAATTTCCCTGTGCCTTAGTTGGTGAATGTCACGAATAAATTTGTATTGTATTGTATTGAATACACTCAAGCTGAACACAAGAACAAGGAGAGCAAAGAGAAAAAATACCAGAGTGCAGAATAGAGTTTCATTGTAGTGAAACAGTTTGAAAATGATAAAGCAGATGATAGTTTATAATCTTTTCAACCCTGCGGTTTACATAGCCGGGGATGTGTGATGGGCAAAATGGCCAACATAGGGAACCTAGCGATGTTTGTGAGGCAATGAATATATTTTTCAATGTGCTTGGGTTCAACAGCACACTTTGTTTGGTTAAAATAAACATTGCGGCTTGTAAGCAGCTGAGGATAATAAAACTAATCAGGAGTACTGACATTTATGGTACCTATTTGTTATACAAATGGGATGACTGTTATAACTAAGTAACAGCAAGCATAACATTAAAGACAACATCTGGGGAAAGACTAAGATAACAGGTTACAGAGACATTGATCCATGATGACTTATTTCAAAAATGTAGAAGCCACAGGTAACCAGAATATAAAAATGCTGTAGATGCTGTGAATCTTTGAAACACTTTGGGTTCGCTCAGAGTGCACAATGCGCACTGTTAAGGCCTTCAATAAACCAAATTGTTCGAGAGACTCACCACTGGTCTACGAGATGTTTTATTTTATGTCTGTGCCTCTCAGTCATGGGACTTTCAGTAGTCTGATACCTGAGGATAAGAACCTGTTCCTAAGTCTGATGTGCGTACTTTCAGTACCTTTGTGATAAAGATTCTCAATACTTGTTTTCCCCTATTCTCAATCCTCTTTTTCTCAGTTATACATTTCTTTGGAATCAGGGCATCAAAGGCAAGGCCAGTATTTACTGCCCATTCCTATTTTCCCCCTGGCAAAGTCATGGTGAGCCGCCTTAGACAGTTGCATTTATACTTCTTATGGACATGTGGAGATTTCACCTTTCCAGTTATAAGTTTATAAATTCTAGGAGCTTAATCAGGCCACTCAGCCCATCAAGTATATCCTTCCACTCAATCATGGCTGATCTATCTTTCCCTCTGAACCTCATTCTCCTGCTTTTGCTCCTGACACCCTTACTAATCAAGAACCTATCAATCTCCATCTTAAAAATACCCAACAGCTGTCTGTGGCAATGAATTCCACAGATTCACCACCCTCTGACTAAAGAAATTCATCCTCATGCCATCTTAAGTCCATGCCAGTTCTCATGGTCAAGACATCAATCCTATTCTTCAACTTGTATCCGTTATCCAGTTCCCTCTCACATGGATGATAGACACAAAACGCCGGAGTAACTCAGCAGGACAGGCAGCATCTCTGGAGAGAAGGAATGGATGACATTCTGGGTTGAGACACTTCTTCAGACTGAGTGTCCCTATCAGGTCCATCAACTGATGTACATGAGGAGTGAGTTACAAAAAACACACAGCGCACAACTACTCTTGGAGATGTGTGTGGAAACAAAAATATCTCGGGAAACCCTTGCAGCCACAGAGAGAATGCACAAACCCCAGTGATAACACTGGATGTGATGACTGAGAGTGCACTGATGCGGTTAGACGGATACACACCAGTGTTGCAACTGTCGAGGAAAATCCTCTTGGGAGAGTAGTTAGTTCAGGAACAGCGGTCATCATTTCCATAGCTGGGATGTTTTCAGGTCCCATATTCTTTGCCTCATCCAGTGCGCTGAGCTGTTGCTTGGCATCAATTACTGTGAATTAAATGGGCTGACAATATGCTTTTGTGATGACAGGATCTCAGGAGGAAGCCAGTATAGTTAATGTTCATAAGTGTTAGAAACAGAATTAGGCCATTCGGCCCATCAATTTTACTCCATCATTCAATCATGGCTGATCTATCTTTCCCTGCTAACTCCATTCTTCTGCCTTCTCCCTATAACCCCTGACACTGGTACTAATCAAGAATCTATCTACTTCTCCGTGGATTGTCACCTTGTCGTGGTGGAGAAGCTTGTGTGGTCCTGAGATCCTGAGAGCGATGCCATCTGGAGCTATGCTCCTGGTAGGGCCACTCATGGCGGTAAGGTCGAGGGGGAGGTCTCTGACAAAGAGCAATCCAACCAAGACCTCAACGGCGGAACAGGCGGAGGACGATGGCTGACCTTAGTGGAGCGTCACAACGGCTTGGAAGGCGGATGAAGGCTGCAGCAGAAAAGTGTCTCCAGTCATCTTGGACTCCATGGAACTGGATCCTGACCCAGATCGGTCAAGGTGGCTGTCTTTGCACCAGTCTCCCCACGTTAAACAAAGTCACGCACAGGCGTCCTTCATACGGGGAATAACACCCTGGAGACACCTATAGTGAGCCATGAACGAAGGGAGCCTAAGAATATCTACCTTTGCCTTCAAAGCCATTCAAAGCTTCTGGATGAACCTGGTCGCCAAGGCTTCAGCCTTATCTCTACAGTCAAATGTTGGGCTACTTCATCACTAAGACTTGGAGACTCCTCTGTCTGTTTAATCGTCCACTTCCAATCGCAACTAGATGTGGTGGGACACCAGACCATCTAACTGTTGTGTTGGTCGTGAGATCACTGAGCTCAGCTTCTTGCACTATTTGTGTCGCTAGCAGTTTTCTATTCAGGCACTGTTGGGTATGCATGCCATTGCTCCTAGTTTGGCCTTCTTGGCTCCAAGAGTGAAATCCTTTGGCCTGATGGCAATGCTAGAGGAGGGATGAACAAAAGCATGAGCTTACAGATCACAGTGGGGTACATATCTGCTGCTGATGATAGTCAACGGATCCACATAGATGCCCACTTAGTGTTGTCAGAACTGCCAATGTCATTTATGATTATAGAGGCACATAACACAATGGAGTGTGTCAAGTCAACAGTAAACAGTGTTTTATTGTCATATGTCCCAGATAGAACAATGACATTCTTACTTGCTGCAGCACAACACACCATGTAAACATAATACACTGTAAGCAATATCATAAATGAAAAAGTTCAGTATATATATATACTGTACATGCTTACATGAACATACATACATACACACACATACATACACACATGCATAAATACACACACATACATACACACACACATACATACATATCACATACATATATGCACACACATACATACACACACATACATACACACACATACACACATACATACATACACACACATACACAGACATATATACATACATACACACATACATACACACACACACACACACACACACACACATATATATATACACACACACACACACACACACACACACACACACACACACACACACACACACACACACACACACACACACACATAAAACAAACAATAATAGTGCAAAAAGGCAAGACCATCTATGCAGTTCATGGGTAACAGTGTGAACAGTTATGGGGAGATAATGATCTCAGTGTGGAGCTGATGTGTTATCACCACAAGGACTGTGCAGTCGATACTTTGTCCAATATTTTTATGGATAGACGTATCCACCAAAGGTATGTTGGTATGAAAGAAGCCAATGAGTAAGTTTCTCCCTCATCTTCATTCATTCACTAATCGTCATTGAATTAATCTGGAACATATGTCCTTCAGGACTCAGCCAACATCATTGGCGCTGGTGTTACCAGGATGTTATCTTCAGTGCTTCCTCCATATGCTGCTCATCTTGGGAGAGAATTGATTCATCAATTGGAGAAGTGGTTATCAGGCAGAGGTTTGATTTAAAAGCATGAGACTTCACATAGTGTGGAGTTAATGTTGAGGACTGTGAGATTGAGTCCCTCCCCCCTGTATTGCATGGCATTTGCCACTGTGGTGAGTCTGCCCTGCCTGGAGGAGCCTCTCTCTCTCTCTCTCTCTCTCTTTCTCTCTTTCTCTCTCTCTCTCTCTCTGCTTGAATGTATCAGCAATGATACAATTGAATGAATAGCTCAAGACTGGCACAAAAATACTGGAGTAACTGAGTGGGACAGGCAGCATCTCTGGAGAGATGGACTGGGTGACGTTTCAGGTCGAGAACTTTCTTCAGACTGACTTGCTCGGCCATTTCAGAAGGCATTTAGGGAACAATCACATTGATGGAGTCTAGAGTCACTGTATGAGTTAGGTTGACAGATTTTCTGCCTGAACAACATTAGTGGGCCAAATGGGTTTTTATAGAGAAGTTTTTTTTTGTGGTCAGCATTGCTCAGATTCATTGTTTCTATCAAATTCTAGGTTATTCATTAAATTTAAATTCCCCCGCTGCCAGTTGCAAATCATTGATTTATTGTGGTCTGGGTCCTTGTGCAATCAATATGTTCAAGAAAAATAGCTTTATTGTGCAATTAAAAAAAACAAACAAAAACAAATCAGTTTATGATCACATCCTAGGGCTGTTCCTCGCAATAGCAAATGTAAGAGCCCCTGACACCACCGCCAGCAGTTGAGTGTGAAGGCAAAGTCTTCTCTATCAGTCTCGCAAATAAACAATTGTCGAGGAAATAAAAAAAGTTCTCTCACGTCCCTTCTGCTCTTTCAACTCCCTGGTGACACTTAATGAAAGTGCATCTGCTCTGTTTGTGGTTTTTGGCACCACTCACAACTCTGGTTCAAAGAGGTTCTCTACATCTACAGCACAATCTCCATCTTTTACACACACACACGTCGAACAATCTCCTTCAGGGACTTTAAAGATGCAGAGCGGAAACAGGGCCTTCGGCCCAACAAGTCCGTGCTGACCAGCGATCTCCCCGTACACAAGCAATATCCTACACACTAGGGACAATTTACAATTTTTACCAAAGCCAATTAACCTACAAAACCCTGTATGTATTTGGAGCGTGGGAGGAAACTGACATTAATTTCCTGTTACATGACAAATCACTATAACAACCAGTTTAGTGCATTCATGACGCATTAACTATTATCGCACTAGAGTTCTTTCCAACATTCGCTGCATATGTCCCAAAGTTTGAATACACTAAATGAAATGTAAAATATTGCATTTCTAACAAATTACGTTCTTTCAAATCAGACTAAATTGCCACGGTAGAATGTGAATTAAGACCTCAAAATTGTTAGTTGTTTTAGCTTAGTTTAGATCTACAGTGTGGAAATAGACCCTTCGGCCCACTGAATCCGCGCCGACCAGCGATCCCCATACACTAACACTATCCTACACACACCAGGAACAATTTACAATTTTTACCAAACCAATTAATCTAAAACCCAATACATATTTGGAGTGTGGGAGGAAACCGGAGCAATCGGGACAAAAATCACACATTCATGGGGAGAAGGTACAAACGCCGTACAGACAGCACCCGTTGTCAGGATCGAACCCGGGTCTCTGGTGCTGTAAGGCAGCAACTCTACCACTGCGCCACCATGCCACCATTGTTAATCCATCCATGTAATAATAATAATAATAATAATAATAATTACTAACGAGATTTAGTATGCAGCTTCGAGATTTAGTATGCAGCTTCCAACCGATGTAAAAGAAAAGTAAAATAAATAAATAAGCTGTGTGACGTGACCATCCGAGGGAGACAGTCCAGGGGGGATGGGGGGCACTCAGCAGGGCCAGTTCAGAGCCGCTATAGCTCTGGGAATAAAGCTGTTTCTGAGTCTGGAGGTTCGGGCGTAGAAGGCCTTGTAACGTCTGCCAGAGGGAAGTAGTTCGAACAGTCCGTTACAAGGGTGTGAGGAGTCTTTATGGATGCTGACGGCCTTCCTGAGGCACTATGTGTGGTAGATGCCCTCCAAGGCTGGTAGCTGTGGCCCAATAATCCTCTGCGCTCTGTGGACGACGTGCTGAAGAGCTCTCCTCTCCGCCTCCGTGCAGCTGAGATACCACACAGAGATGCCATACGTTAATATGCTCTCTGTGGTGCAGTTGTAGAACATTGTCAGCAGCTGTTGGGGCAGACCAGTCTTTTTTAATGTCCTCAGGAAGAACAGTCGTTGCTGTGTCTTCTTGACCAGCACAGCGGTGTTGGTGGACCATGTGAGGTCCTCTGAAATGTGAGTGCCCAGAAACGTAAAGCTGGACACTCTCTCCACACTTTCCCCGTAAATGGAGATTGGGGCGTATTCTCCATTATGGGACCTTCTGAAGTCAATAATCAGCTCCTTGGTCTTGGAGGTGTTTAGTGACAAGTTGTTACGTGCGCACCAGTCCGCCAGGTTCTGCACATCCACTCTGTATTTTGTTTCATCACCGTTGGTGATCAGCCCAATCACTGAATGGCAATTTAACCAGCACTACATCTACATTCTCTGGATGCCCAGTTGAAGCAAGGGTCAAATAACATGGTTGGGAAATGTGCAACAAACTAGTGGTGGAGTGAAAGAAAAAGATGGATTCACAGAGATACAAACAAGATTATAGATGTTGGAATCTGGAGCAAGAAACAAACTGGTAGAGGAACTCAATGGGTCAGGCTGCATCGTGCAAGATAATGGCATAC
This sequence comes from Leucoraja erinaceus, assembly GCF_028641065.1. Classification (NCBI taxonomy): domain Eukaryota; kingdom Metazoa; phylum Chordata; class Chondrichthyes; order Rajiformes; family Rajidae; genus Leucoraja; species Leucoraja erinaceus. Next base: position 22,627,079 of record NC_073408.1, on the reverse strand, counting down.
AAAGTTTGGATCAGGACCCTTCTCCACAGACGGCTATGGAGGCCAAATCATCGAGTATTTTTAGAGCAGAGATTGACAGATTCTTGATTACGTTGGGCATCAAAGGTTATGGGGAGAAGGCAGGAGAATGTGGTTGAGAGTGAAAGATAGATCAGCCATCATTGAATGGTGGAGTATACTTGATGGGCCGAATCACTCCAATCACTTATGAACATGAACTTCAGGCCGATGAAAAAATAGACACCTGACATTTTTCATCCTGGCACGGATGAGGAATTAAAGTTTTTCAATTAACTAATTGGACCATGGTAATCAAGAGTCACGAATCAAGATGTTTTATTGTCATATGACCCGAAATGAAACAATTAAATTCTTGCTTGCAGTAGCTTTACAGCAGACTCAGTAAACACAGTAACTCAATAGGTAAAACAACACACAAACAAGCCAACAAAGCCAACAATGCAGTCAAGCTGAACGATGTTTCAGTCAAATGTTGACAAAAATGCTGGAGAAACTCAGGGGGTGAGGCAGCATCTATGGAGCGAAGGAATAGGTGACGTTTCATGTCGAGACCCTTCTTCAGAGGATTCAGTCAAGATCAGCACCAGCAGTGAATATCCATGAACATATAATGAACATACAAGTAAGTATAGAAACATAGAAAATAGGTGCAGGAGGAGGCCATTCGGCCATTCGAGCCAATACAATCATGGCTGATCAGTACCCCATTCCTGCTTTTTCCCCACATCCCATGATTCAAGAGTCAAGTCATGAGTCAAGAGCTTAGCCCCAAGAGTTATACCTAATGGCCCTGTCCCACTGTTCAAGTTCATTCAAGAGTTCTCCCAAGTTTGCTCTGATTCGAGCTCGGAGATTTAAAGTAATGGCCGCTCGTAGGTACTCGGGGCTCTCGTGGACATTTTTCAACATGTTGAAAAATCTTCACGAGTCTTCCCGAGCTTACCGCGTTTCCCGAATACCTGCTGTTAGTGTTACGAGCCGCTAAGAGACGTCCCGAGCTCCGACGTACCCGCTACATACATTCTACGTGCTTCCACAAGTTTGATTTTTTATTAAACTCAGGAGAACTCTTGAATGAGCTCATACAGTGGGACAGGGCCATGACTCTCCCTTGAAATCATCCAGTGAATTGGCCTCCACTGCCTGCTGTGGAAAATAATTCCCACAGATTCGCAACTCTATGGGTGAAAACATTTTTCCTCATCTCAGTCCTAAACAGCCCACCCCTTATTTTTAAACTGTGACCTCTGGTCCTGGACTCACCCAACATCAGGAACATTTTTCCTGCATCTAATATGTCCAATCCCTTAAGAATTTTATATGTTTCTATAAGATCCTCTCTCATCCTTCTAATTTCCAGTGTAGTCAAGTCAAGTTTATTCGTCACATACACATACGAGGTGTGCAGTGAAATGAAAAGTGGCGATGCTCGCGGACTTTGTGCAAAAAGACAAACAAACAAACAACCAAACAAACTAAGGTCTGTGATAATATGATCCGCCACCATCTGGAAACCAATGCTACTTGAGACTAACACGTAAGATTCATAGAGTCATAGAGTGATAGAATGTGGAAACAGGCCTTTAGGCACACACCGGCTAACATGTCCCAGCTACACGTCCCACTTGCCTGCACTTGGTCCATATCCTTCCAAACCTGTCCTATCCATGTACCTGTCTAACTGTTTCTTAAACACTGGGACAGACCCAGCCTCAACCACCTCCTCTGGCAGCTTGTTCCACACACCCACCATTCTTTATGTGAATAAGTTACCCCTCAGATGCCTATTAAATCTTTTCCCCTTTACCTTGAACCTATGTCCCCTGGTCCTCGATTCCCCGTCTCTGGGCAAGAGACTGGGCGTCCACCCGAACTATTCCTCTCATGATTTTATACACTTGGTGCATGTAATGCGCCCTCATTACACAATAATGCAGTCGCCAAGATTCAGCATTCCTGTTTTATCCAAAATTATGAAACCCAACACACTAACATTTGCAGATGAACACAAAATGCTGGAGTAACTCAGCGGGACAGGCAGCATCTCTGGAGAGAAGGAATGGGTGAGGTTTGAGGTCGAGACCCGTCTTCAGGGGAGAGGGAAACTAGAGATATGGAAGGGTAAGGTGCGAAAAAGGTGACAAAGTTCAAGGAAAATGCAGAATGTTAGATAGATTGTAAAGCTGACAACGAGGCATAAAGTGTTTGATACACTAAAGTTTGTACTTCCCTAATATAAACTGACATTCCTGGAGGTACTCAGCAGGTCAAGCACGCTGTGGAAGGAAACAGAATCAATAATAATCAATCATTTTTCATCGGAACTGCAAATGTGGAAAAAAAACATGTGTTAAGTTACAGAAATGGAGTGGGGCAGAGAGAATGAACTGCTTCACTTGAACGACCTTGAACTTCACCGCAACACCAGCCAGCAGGGGACTGAAATGTGACGGAGATCGAGATAGTTAAAATGACACAATTCCTTTCAGTGCATCCTAGAGAAAAATAGAGCTATAGTGTCATCACGCTGCACAGCACAGAAACAGGCCTAAAATGCTGGAGTAACTCAACGGGTCAGGCAGCATCTTTGGAGAACATGGATAGCTGACGTTTTGGGTCAGGACTCTGCTTCAGACTGATTGTAATGGGGGGTGGGGGAGAAAGCTGGAAGAGAGGAGGGGCAGGGCAAAGCCTGGCAGGTAATAGGTAAACACAGGTGAGGGAGGTTTTTGATAGGCGAATAGTTGGACAAAGTTACTGGAGGGTATTCTGAGGCATAGGTTATACAGGCATTTGGATGGGCAAGGGCTGATGAGGGATAGTCAGCATGGTTTTGTACGTGAGATGTCGTGTCTCACAAATCTGATTGATTTTTATGAAGAAGTGACCAAAAACATCGATGAGGGCAGAGTTGTAGATGTTGTGTACATGGATTTCAGTAAGGCCTTCAGCAAGGTTCTGCATGGTAGGCTGCTCTGGAAAGGAGACTGCATAGAAACCAAGGAGAGATAGCTGAATGAATAGCAAAGTGGCTCCATGGAAGGAAGCAGAGGGTGATGGTGGAAGGTTGCTTCTCATCCTCGAGGCCCGTGACTCGTGATATGCCTCAGGGTTCAGTGCTGGGCCCGTTACTGTTTGTTATCTACATCAATGATTTGGATGAGAACATACATGGTAAGATTTGCAATTTTGATGATGATACAAAAGTGAGTGGCTTTGCAGACAATGAAGATCATTCTGAAAGATTGCAGCAGGATCTGGATCGACTGGCCAGGTGGGCGGAGGAATGGTTGATGGAATTTAATACAAAAAAGTGTGCAGTGTTGCATTTTGTAACGTCAAGAGCAGGACCTACAGAGCAAAGGTGGGCCTCAGGGTAGTGTTATAGAGCAGAGTGCAGGTGCATAGTTCTTGGCAGGTCTAGACGCAGGTACATAAGGTGGTCAAAAAGGCTTTTGGCACATTGGACTTCATAGAAACATAGAAAATAGGTGCAGGAAGAGGCCATTTGGCCCATCAAGCCAGCACTGCCATTCATTGTGATCATGGCTGATCATCCCCAATCAGTAACCCATGCATGCCTTCTCCCCATACCCATTGATTCCACTAGACTCAAGAGTTCTATCCAACTCTCTTTTAAATTAATCCAGTGAATTGGACTCCACTGTAATTGTAATTGTAATTGTAATTGTAAATCTTTATTGTCATTTCCTGAGTATTCGCATACTCAGAGGAAACAAAAAAACGTTTCTCAACCAGTGTCCATTCAGTTTTCGTTACAAACTCAGGGTAGTGTTACACTGCCTTCTGTGGCAGAGAATTCCACAATTTCACAACTCTCTGCATGAAAAAGGTTTTTCTCATCTCAGTTTCAAATGGCCACCCCTTTATTTTTAGACTGTGGCCCCTGGTTCTGGATTCCCCAACATTGGGAACATTATTCCCCCAACATTGGGAACAAAGGGCATCAATTATATTGGCCCAAGAAGAGTAAGGTGACGTGCCTCAATGACTATCGACCAGTGGCACTAACGCCGGTGGTGATGAAGTACTTTGAGAGGTTGATCATGGAGCAAATCAACTACTACCTCGACAAAAACCTGGACCCACTGCAGTTCGCTTACCGCCACAACAGATCAACGGTGGATGCGATCTCGCTGGCCCTCCACTCCGCTCTGGACCACTTGGACAACAAAAATCCATATGTCAGGCTGTTATTCATCGATTACAGCTCGGCATTTAACACAATCACCCCCTCCAAGCTGGTTACCAAACTTGCAGAACTGGGTCTCTGTGCATCCCTCTGCAATTGGATCCTCGACTTCCTCATTCACAGACCACAACCTGTTCGTATTGGTGGAAATGTGTCAGCCTCGATAACAATCAGCACGGGAGCACCTCAAGGCTGCGTGCTCAGCCCCCTGCTGTACTCACTCTATACTCATGACTGCGTAGCCTGTCACAGTGCGAACTCAATCGTGAAGTTTGCTGACGACACCACTGTTGTGGGACGTATCACTGATGGGGATGAGTCAGAGTATAGAAGAGAGATCGAGCAACTGTCCGTATGGTGCCAGCACAATAACCTGGCCCTCAACACCAGCAAAACCAAGGAACTAATTGTGGACTTTGGAAAGAGTAGAAGGACCCACAGCCCCATTTATATCAACGGGTCGATGGTTGAAAGGGTCAAGAGCTACAAATTCCTGGGCGTGCACATCTCTGAAGATCTTTCCTGGTCCGAGACCACTTATGCAATTATCAAGAAAGCTCGTCAGCGCCTCTACTTCCTGAGAAGATTACGGAGAGTCGGTTTGTCAAGGAGGACTCTCTAACTTCTACAGGTGCACAGTAGAGAGCATGCTGACCGGTTGCATCGTGGCTTGGTTCGGCAATTTGAGCGCCCTGGAGAGGAAAAGACTACAAAAAGTAGTAAACACTGCCCAGTCCATCATCGGCTCTGACCTTCCTTCCATCGAGGGGATTTATTGCAGTCGCTGCCTCAAAAAGGCTGGCAGTATCATCAAAGATCCACACCATCCTGGCCACACACTCATCTCCCTGCCACCTTCAGGTAGAAGGTACAGGAGCCTGAAGACTGCAACAACCAGGTTCAGGAATAGCTACTTCCCAACAGCCATCAGGCTATTAAACCTGGCTCGGACAAAACTCTGATTATTAATAATCCATTATCTGTTATTTCCACTTGATCAGTTTATTTATTCTTGTGCGTATATATTTATATTATGGTATATGGACACACTTATCTGTTTTGTAGTAAATGCCTACTATGTTATGTGTGCTGAAGCAAAGCAAGAATTTCATTATCCTATACAGGGATACATGACAATAAACTCACTTGAAACTTGAAACTTGATTTTTCCTGCGAGTAAAAAATGGTCGCCATAGAAATAAATCGATATTTTTTTTACTCGTAGGTTTAGTCGAAGTAGGTTGTAGTAGGTAGGCGTGTTATTCGTAGGTAATTGAGGGTAGTCGAAGGTAATCGATGGTAGTCAAAGGTAGACGTAGATAGTCTTCAACATTGTCGAAGGTCGTCTTCACTCTCCAGGAGGTCTTCAACTTGACACTTTTTCAAACTCTCCTAAACACTTCAAAACTTGCCAATTAGGTTGCCGCAGTGGGACAGCACCTTGAGCCTAAAAGTACAAACAGTACAATGATGCAACAGGGAGTGTAGGCCGATACCTCGCTGCTCCAGTGAACAGTGTATGATCTCCATCTCAGGTACCATCTGTGTGTCAAGTAGAGCTTGGGTATGCACAGTAAACGGTAGGAAACTAAGAAAATCCATGACAGAGAGCCTTAGGTTTCAGGTCCTAGTTCACTGAATGTGGGGCACGTTTACCTTCGTAGGTCAGAGAATAACACTAAGTGCTGGGACATTGTGCCTCAAATTTACAAAGTACTAGATAGGCCACACTTGGATTATTGTGTGCAGTTCTGGTCAGTACACTGTAGAAGGAAAGTGATCGTGCTGGAGAGAGTGTGGAGGAAATCTATTAGAATATCGTCTGGATTGGAGGACTTGGTTTAAGGCGAGGGATTTGGAGGGTTAAAGAGGGAACTGCAGATGCTGGAGAATCGAAGGTTACACAGAAAAGCTGGAGAAACTCAGCGGGTGCAGCAGCATTTTTAGATGCTGCTGCACCCGCTGAGTTTCTCCAGCTTTTCTGTGTAACGAGGGATTTGGAGGATTTGATTTAAGGAGAGAGATTGGATAGGGTCGGCTTCTTTTGGAGTCAAGGAGGCTGAGGGGTGACGTGTAAGTTTCTGAGAGACACCGAGGCATCATGCTCAGTAGAGAGCTTAATGACTGGTTACATCATGGCCTGGTTTGGCTACTTGAACGCCCGGGTACAAAGGAGACCACAAACACTGGTGAACGTCCATCACGGTTAAGGGCCTGTCCCACCAGCGGGGCTGGTCCCACTTCAATCGCGTGGAGTTGTGCGGGGCTGGTCCTGACATCCTGGCTCCGTAAAACTGACACTGTCCAAAGATTCTGCGCGGCAACGGCCTGTCGGCCCACAGCCACATTGAGGCCGTACGCAGCGCCTCGACGGGCGTACACAGCGTCTTGACGCCGTACGCAGCATCTTAATGCCGTACGCAGCGTCTTGATGGCGTATGCCTAGCACGTGGCATTGTGCGGTGTCGTCGCCGCCCGGAGGGCCATTGCGTGATGACGTAACCGCCCGACGCCGTGCGACGTCCAAATTCAGTTGGCCCGCCTCCTGCCCAGCTGATTGGTGAGTATGATGTCGGGACCAGTCCCGCACAACTCCAGACGGCTTCACAGTTGGAAGTGGGACCGGCCCCGCGAGGCCGTACGCCTCAAGCCACCACGTTTGGTCGCGCTATACGAATGCAATCGCATGCTGGTGGGACAGGCACTTAACTGACCTCCCCAGCAGCGAAGGGATTTACAGGAGTCACTGCCTCAAAAAGACAGCCAGCATCATTAGAAACCCACAACACCCTGGCCACACACTCATTTCACTCCAGCCTTGAGGAAGAAGATACAGGAGCCTGAAAACGGTAACATCCAGGTTCAGGAAGAGCTTCTTCCCTACAGCCATTAGGCTATTTCATTTCGGAGTCACATGAGTGACTACGTGAAGAAGGCCATCAGAACGCATGCACGACATTTTACGCAGACGCATTGCGCAACGACTGACTGGCAGGCGCGTCGCTCCTGCCAGCGGTAAGTTTAAACCTGCAGGTAAGTTTTGTATTTCTTACCAGGTTCTGTTTTTTTCTTGCAGGAACCTCTTTTCACAGATGTTTTCATCTGGATATTTTCGGGGCGAAGTCTGGACGGGCCACGAGGAAACTGGTTATGGGCCGTGGGGAGACTCCGGTCCGGACCGTGGAAGCGCGGGTAGCTGGCGGTAGTCGGGTTCGCTACCCCAGTCGCTGACATGCGGTCAGTGGCTCCCAGATCACTGTGGTTCCCGTGAAGGGGGTAAATCCAGGAGAAGTCGGTATCGCCACCAGATTTGCTGACAGTGCGGTCAGGGTCTCCCAGACCACTGTGGTGCCCATGAAAGGGGGTAAAACCAGCAATAAGTCGATCAGGCCTTTGGACTCGGGCGAGTCAGGCCAGGAATGGTCCCTCCTTTAATGGGTAGTGTCTTCGGACGTCTAATCCACATGGAGCACCTGATGGAGAGGTTGCTCCACAATGATATGCTCCAAAGGAGGGAGCTATCAGCCCGGGTCTCCTCGGGAGCCCGCGGTAGCGGCACCTGTTACAGGGCTGCACAATGCCTCCCTCTCTGAGGAGGGGAGCATTTGGGATCAGTTTTCTGACTCATGAGCAATGGAAAAAATGGAGCATGGATAGCGCCCTCTGGAGTTTGTCCCACAAATGTGACATTCCATCCTGGTATAGGTCCGTAGGCGGGGCCATATCAGTGCAGGTATCCTCAGGGGCCTGCAGCAGCAACTGTTTCAGGGCTGCCTACGAATCTCCCTCTCTGTGGAGGGGAGTGCAAGTGGTCAGTGTGTTACTGACTTCAAATTCTAAATTATGTCAGTGGAACATACTGGAGCACATGCGTATGGCTTCAAGGGAATCCTCGCAAACTAAGGTGTTGCTGCCAGAAGAGTTGGTTACCAGCCATTGGCAGAATGCCCGGAAGGGGCCAGAGTTCCCCTCACGCAATGATAGCAGTTAAAGCATTGCAAAATGGACTAACTTCAGCTCCCAAGTTATTTATCAAATTACTAAAATCGGTTCTTGGACTGCTCAGAGCTCAAACCACTTGTTATGTCTTGTCTGGATGATATTTTAATGCCGTATTTTGCAAAAATTAACAGTTTCAGCCTCAAACTATATTTGAGAAATTGGGGTTCCTCATCCATCCAGATAAATTTAAGTTGATACAAACTAGACTTATTGATTATTGGGATTTACCTTTAACTATTAATTTGCATGTGACTGTTCTGGGGCAAGAGATTGGAATTAATAGAAGCCTGTAACAACCTTGTTGTTATAAAACAGCTTTCTATTCATCGTGCAATTGGCAATATAGTAGCTGTGATTCAGCTGTGCAAGTGGGACTTTTGCATGATCAGAACTTACATTGTGCAAAGTAGAAACCTCTCAATTGCCATGTAGGCCATTGTTAACAGACCTATGCTATTACCAGCTGAAGTTACCAAAGTCGTAATGGTGGACGAACAGTATTCAGCATTGCTCCAGTAGTTTTGGTCATAATACAACCTTATATGGTTATTCTAAACATAAAACTTTGTTGGTTCAGCCTGTGGCTCGGGAAACCAGCCTCTGTATGATAAAATAGTGAGATTAAACGAGAACTTACCAGTTTGAAGTTTGATCTGTATTTTATGAGGAGTTACGATGAGGGATTACGTGAAGAAGCCCGTCCCAGGACGCGTAGCGGCATACTTCAAAGCAGCGGTGTGGAATCACAGAAAGACACAAGTATTTGAAGTAACATAGTAAAGAACAAAGAGACATCCATTATCAGTTTGATCCATGTAATGAGGGTGGGGGCGGAGGGCACGTAATCCCTCATCGTAACTCCTCATAAAATACAGATCAAACTTCAAACTGGTAAGTTCTCGTTTAATCTTACTATTTTACTTCGGAGTCACGTGAGTGATTCCGTGAAGATTTCAAAGCTCTGTGATTTCAAACCGTGTAACAGTTTTACTACACTCACTGCCGAAGTCTTTGAGGGAGGAAGTGTGTATCGTAACCAACCAATGATTCTGTTATAGAAAACCCAATGGTATTTTACAATAGACACTGAAGAAATGTAATGCTCCCTTTGGCTAATCTGAATATTTGCAGATTGGAATCTTTCCTGCAAATGAAAAACAGGTTTTGTCAACAGTTTATAATAAATTATTTCTCTCTGAACGTTTTACCCCCACTATTCTGCTGGAGCCAGGATGTGGTTTATAGGTACGTCCATTCTTTTGCCGTTGACGTGGAAGCTTCTCCTGTGGGATGACAACTTTGACATGTTAGTTTTATCCCAAGAGCTTTAACCTGCTTGAGCCATTTTCAAAAAAAGGCTTGTTATCCGACCACAGGGTTTTTTGTAACCAACCCAAAAGGCTTTTCATCTCCCTCGCATAATTAGGTTGTGTCTATGTAAGGTAAAAAAGGGTCTTGGTACATTACCGTGTTCTCTGGCGGGTAAGCCCGGATTTTATGACTGGATAAAGTATTCCTGGTCTGGTTTGACCATTCCCTGGACAAATGATAGAGATCTGGTCTGAAGCTGTGAGCATGGTGTCCAGTTGAAATAGGAGTAGTGACTGGACCCTCTGTGCTGCTCCATGTGCCTTTAACATATGTTTTAGTGCATAGAAGGTTCAGGTTTTGGACTCTGGCTGGTGGGATCCCCTGAAGTGTGGTTTAACCACTGTGACATCCCATATATAGGTGTACATTGTCTAGGGGTTTAGAGTTTTAATACCCTTCATTACCACCAGCCAGTGACCCCATGGCCTGTTGTCCTGTAGCTGTTTTGAAAAAGAACAGGCAGGGCAATTCTAGCTGTGTTGATGGCACTGTAGCCGAATCCTTCATCATGATGAAGGTTCTCCAGGAATTCCAGTTCGTAGTACCTGATTCGGATGAGTAGGTTTTCCCCTTTATCCTTGCAGTACTTCTCTTGATGCTGGACAAGTGTTGTAGTCCAGTGGATGTTCAAAAGGATGCTGACATGGTGTCGATTATTCAGTATAACAATCCCAGTTCCAGAGGTTTGCGCAGAATCTGCAGCTCAGGAGCTTATTTCTCATGGCACAGTAGATTTGTGCCCGGCTCCGATATTAATAATTCTGGGTACTGGAAAAACACCATCCAAGTTCCAACAACCATATCATGGCGTGAAGTGAAACAAGGTCTGCGTAAGTCCGTCAGGTACTATCAAATACCTGAAGCAGAATCCTTTTGTACTGTGCGTTGTTCTCGATTGGTGAGGCAGAACGGAAAAATACATAAAATTAATTTCACCAATGCTGCGTGAACGCATTTGTCTATCAATATTATAAATACATTCTTGAATGACAACATGACCTATAGGCCAGAAAAGTTAATATATATAGCTGACGATCTTTCTGCTGGAACTATCTGTCCCAGAGAAATGTTTTAATGAGGATTCCACTGGCCCAGGGTCTGGTTTCCCCCCGCGACATACATAGGACATCCCCAAACACCTGGTGATATAGCGTTAATGCAAATAATCGATATCAGTTTCACATTCCATTTTAATTATCATTGTCAGTGTACAGTACAGCGACAATGAAAATGCATTAATATCTGTTGCATCATATAGCTTGATAGTTTTGTTAAACTTTATATGAAAACATCTAATTGATGTTGTCCTTACTTTTATGTGACCTGGTGTCTGTCACCTTATTTTGCTTACCAGGCAGGTAAGTTGTTGATAGTCCAATACCTCTATGGATATACCATTGCCAAATTGTTTTGACCAACTTGTCATATGATACCGACTTTATGCTGCCATATGGTTAATATAGGCCACCTCCATAGTGTAGTCTTATTTATACCCATACATGCAAGTGCTTAAACTCATAATTTTCACCCGAGCCCCAGTATAAGTGGTAACCCCACCACTGTCTTTCTGATATTATTTCAGTGGGTAACTTCATGAGATGCTCAATGACAACCTATATGTTGATTTTGATACTAACATCTGAATCATGTAGACAGAAAATGGTACCATTTTCCCCCAATTACTCTGTTATTTGTCGAGTAGTTGGTAGTTTGACCATTAATTTGTTCTTTGTTTGTGCCAATTCAACTATGTTGTCTCTTGGCAACATTAAAGTTACGTGGACTGAATTAATATGAAAGCCAAGATAGTCCAAGAAAGCGCTCTATTTGCTGGTAGGAACCAGACCCACCTACCTCCATGGTTATTGGCGGGGTTGTGTTTTTCCTTTTTGAGTGTTCTTCCCTGTCGATGTGCTGGCGATGTTGGGGGGAGGCGCATTTTCCAGGGGGTCCGCTGCAGGCCCTGACCTAAAAAGGTTTTTGGGGATAGTGCGGCCCCAAGCTTTGACCAGTCGCATATTCGGGACGCCGACTGGTAGATACAGTGGTGTGCTGCCGCCTGGGTGGAATGAAGAGCTTTGGTATGTTCGCTGCCGGTGGTGCCCTCATGAGGCTAAAGGTCTTAGACGCCTCCTCCATCTCTTTGAGCTGTTTGTTCAAGTCCTTCCCAAATAAAAAATGAGTCGGTCTCTACTGATGGAGTTTTGCATAATCCTGCAAATTTAGGATTGAGGGCCGGCCTGATGTTGTCTCTTCTCAGGTTATTCAGCTCATATTGTGTCGTGCACATGAGTGCCAGGACATCCTGTTGGTGAGATGTCATCTACGGTCTCGACACCCCGCGCATAGGCTGTTATAGCCGCCGTGAGGAGGCGAAGAATGCGCTGGAGTTTGACCTCCTGTGTCCGAATCGGTCGCCCCACGTTGCCCCATATTTGAGGATTGAGGCTCTTGACCTTGAGAGCCTCACAATTATCCGGGGCTGTGTGCTCCTCAAGCACTTGGGCGAGCACCTTCTCCTGCAGTGGTTTGTTGGAGAGATGGTTTATGCTGGCAGCCATCCTTGGCTCCAGTGTTGCTCCAACCCGTGGGGTAGCGACGAATCGGCTTACGACCCCCAGCAGCTCTTCCTGCACACCCTGCTCTCTTTCGGCTCCTTCCGCCTGCCCCATACTCAGACCAGCCTGCCCCTGGTCACCGATGCTAACCTCCCATTCCTGGTCCGAGGTCGCAAAGGGAGGTGCCGGACTCAGCACCATGGAGGGGGCGCCTGTCCTGTCTGTCCGAGAGCGCTGCTGCTCTTGGTAGACCATCCCCTCCAATAGCTGCTGGATGCAGCTTAGGCGGCTGTCTCTCCCCCGCTTTGGGGTGGACATTTCCCCTCCCTCCGACGAATCGGAGACGACCGGCCGTTTGGCTTCCTAGCCCCTTTCCCAGTCCGCCGTGTAGGCTCTGGCGAGACTGGCTTGGCTCGGTCTCAGGGATAGCGAAAAACCGCGCTGCGAGCGACGCTGCCACCGGTTGCTGCCCCGCTGGTAGAGTTGGAGCGGGGCAGTTCCTCTTTGCGAGTTCTGCGTTGTGTTCCTGAACTCTGTAATAAAACACAACTGCAAACTCACCTTTCCAATGCCCAAGAGTCGTTCCTGCAGCTCAGGCAGCTGTCTCTCCCCCTCCTGGGTGGAGAGACTTCCCAGTCCAATGTCGTTCCACTGCCGGGTTTTCCACACATCCAGCCCGCTCCCTTTTGCCGTTGACGTGGTCAGGGCTAGCGGGCTGGCTCGGTCCCGATGTCGGGTTTGCGGACCGCCCGCTAAGCGGTCCTACCGCCTGTTGCTGCCCTGACTCTCTCTTGAGCGGGCAGGTGCAGCATATTTCCCCCCTCAGCCCCCAGCTGATGCTGGCGGGCTTGGTGCAGAGTCGGGAGCGGGCCGCTGATTAGCGGACCTCGCTCTCCCTGTACTCGGGCTGCTGCTCACCTGCACTCGGGCTGCAGCGTACTTCACGCCAGCTCTGCACAGTGGGTTCCCCTAACGGCTCCGTAAATGTCGGAAGCCTCCTCCCGCCCGCCTGCCTGCCTGCCTCACCTGGACAGTGCGTGGAGAGCGAGCGAGGACTAAGGGGAACCCCCAACGGAGCGCTAGCGCCGTCTTCCAGCTGTCAGCTGTAGCCCCTGGGGAGATTTTCTCGGCACCGGCACAGGTCCCATTCATGGTCCGCCGGCGCTCTGTCTCCCTGCTAGCGTCTTTCCTCCCCTCCCTCGAACGGGAAACTCCTGCCAGAGTCCAAGGGGGCCGCTTGCACGTCCCTGCGGGAAAAAACAAGCAGACGCAAAGGGGCTGTAAAAGGAAAAGGTAAGTACTTACCTAAACTTAGATTCTCTCTCGTTTTCTTCGGGAGCCCTGACTCCCGGCTGCCGCTTTGCATGCCGAAAACGTAATGCCGCTACGCGTCCTGGGACGGGCTTCTTCACGGAATCACTCACGTGACTCCGAAGTAAAATCAAATTATTGACTTGCAGATTCTGAGTAGACTGCACCTGCGGTTCGGTTTGTCAGACCGATCCATGTTCCTGCAGAGTGCAGGGATAGCACCAAAAAAGCAGCACATTTCCCTTTCAGGAGATGGGAAGCATTTTGTTTAAATGTTAGTATTACATATAATTCGGAACGGACAACTGACGCCTTGGAGTCCATTTTCAAATGGGTCTTTGACAATAAATTAAGTTATAGTGCCATTTACTGTGCCAAACGTGCCTTCTCATCATATTTGCTGCAGCGAGTGGGACCCATTGATATCCAGTTTATAAAGGATATCTTTAACACAAGTTCTCCCAGGCCCAAGTACACAGAAGATTGGGATATTGACTTTGTGTTAACACTTCTGCCCCAGGGGGCTCCAGCTGCATCCTCATCTTTGGCCGGGCTCTCTAAAGGTAGGTATCCTCATGGCGCTGGTCTTAGCGCAATGGGTCCAATCACTACATAAATTGTGACTGGACAGGATGGTTGCATCTGCAAATAATATAATATTTTATGTTTATGATTTAGTTAAAGCAGACCAGCCCAGGGGCGTCAGGTCTCAAACTAATTCTCACGGCGTACCCCATGGACCTACGGTTATGTGTGGTCACACATTTACAACAATATGTTAGGTCACCTAGAGCATTAGGGGCTCTGATACTAGCAATGCTTGTTAGTTACAAAAAACCTCATAGGAAGGTATCTGCTCAGACCATGTCCAGGTGGTTAAAACGGAGTTTTGTCTCAGGCAGGAGTAGATTCTAATATTTCTAATCTCACTCCACCAGGCTGCTACAACATCAGCAGCAAGGGCTATTTATGTTCCGCTGGACCACATCCTAGCGGCTGCAGGATGGTCTAACAAACGGACTTCCAAACATTTTATAAGTAACCCATTGCCAGACCGGGGGTATTTGCGAACTCTATCTTAGGTTCTATTTTATAGTTTCCTATCGGATGAACGAGGTTACTATCATTATTATTTGTTCATTTTAAAAGCATCAGCTTGTTTTAAATCTATGTCATGTCTGTATGCATTATGAATGTGTCCCTTATCTATGGTCAACTGATGCAGTTGTGCTTGTGTGGACTCGTTTCCACGGTATGAAATCACAGAGCTTTAAAATCTTCACGTAGTCACTCACACGACTGAAGTAAAATAGTAAGATTAAACGAGAACTTACCAGTTTGAAGTTTGATCTTTATTTGATGAGGAGTTACGCTGAGCGATTACGTGCCCACCGCTCCCACCCTCAATTATAAAGGTTATCTGGAATGTTGTAGTTCTCTCTAATCTTACTATGTTCAGTTCAACTACTGTTATCTGTGATTTCACACCACTGCTTTGAAGATTGTTGTGCCTGCATTCTGATAGTCTTCATCACGTAATCACTCATCATAACTCCTCATAAAATAAAGATCAAACTTCAAACTGGTAAGTTCTCGTTTAATCTTAGTATTAAACTCACCAACCTCCAAATAAGCTCTAAACTACATAGACTTGGGGGCATTGGTTTTGTCTGTTTACAATATTATTGTTTGTCTGTTTGTGTTTGATTTATGTATGTATGTATGTATGTATGTATGTATGTATGTATGTATGTATGTATGTATGTATGTGTATGTATGTATGTATGTATGTATGTATGTATGTATGTGTATGGATGTATGTATGTGTATGTATGTATGTGTGTGTGTATGTATGTATGTATATATGTGTGTGTGTGTGTGTGTGTGTATGTATGTATGTATGTATGTATGTATGTATGTATGTATGTGTATGTATGTATGTATGTATGTATGTATGTGTGCATGTATGTACTGAACTTCTTTTTGCTTATTATATTGTTTACCTATTCTGTTGTGCTGCTACAAGAATGTTATGGTTGTGTTTTGGATATGTAAAACACTCTTGACTCATGAGAGGCAGCTGATCAAAATCCCTTTGCTTAGATAATGGTATAAGATGAGGTAGGTTTAAAATGAGAGCTATGAGATTAAAAGGGGATGTTAAGGGTATTTCTTTGCAGAGGAGATGATATCTTGAGTGCCAGAGAAGGTGATGGGATCAGATGCAATTGCTATGCATAAGAGACATTGAGAGACACTTGCTTGGGTGAGGCATTGAAAGATATGGATCTAATGCAGAAGAATGGGGTTAATATAGATGGAATAAACAGGCAGTATGGACATGGAAGTGGGGGGGGGTGAGGGAGAGGGAACAGGGCTGGGGATAGGAAGGGATGTACAACTCTATGAGTGTATGAGTGTGAATGTTTGGATAGTGTGGATGAGGAGTGGATGTTTCCTCCATTGGGAGTGTCTAAGACTCTCACCTCAGAATTAAAGGACGCTCTTTAGGAAGATGAGGAGGAATTTCTTTAGTCAGAGGGTGGAGAATTTGTGGAATTCATTGCCACAGAAGGCTGCCGACACCAAGTCAATGGATATTAGTAAGGCAGAGATAGACAGATTCTTGATTAGTACGTGTGTTAGGGGTTACGAGGAGAAGGCAGGAAAATGGGGATAGTGAGAGATAGATCAGCCATGATGGAATGAAGGAGCTGACTTGATGGGTTGAATGGCCTAATTCTGCTCCTATCACTAATGACATTATGAGTCTGATATGGTGGTGATAATTGGTTATTTCAGGTGTTTCCAAATGGTCACAAAGAGGAGTCTGCTTCCTGGCTTTCACCGTCTCTACAGTGATTCGGGACAAGAGAATGCATAGAACACAGAACAATATAGCCCAGGAACAGGCCCTTTGGCCCACAATGTCAATGTCAAACACGGTGCCAAGTTAACTTAATCTCCTCTGTCTGTGTGTGCTCCATATCTCTCTATTCTCTACATTTCTATATATCAAGAACTCTCTCAAACGCTACTCTCGAATCTGCCTCCACCACCACCCCTGTAGCTCATTTTAGGCACCCACCACCCTCTGTGTAAAACATTTGCCCCACGAATCTCCTTTAAACTTAGCCCCTCACACCTACTGCTATGTCCTCTGGTCTTAGACATTTCCACCCTGGGAAAAAGATCCTGACTGTCTACCCTATCTATGCCTCTCCTAACTTTATATACTTCTATTGGGTCTCCAGAGAAAACAATCTGTTTGTCCAACTGTTCTCATATTCTCAATTCAAGTAGTCCATGCTCATGAAGATAAACACAACGTTCTGGAGAAACACAACAGGTCAGGAAGCATCTCTGGGGCAAACGTATGAGTGACTTTTCGGGTCGGAACCCTTCTTCTGGCTCATTATTTTGCTGAATTCCCAAATGCTCCCTCAAAAAGTGAAATCTACTTTTAACCCCCTTTCCCTCTGCTGGAAGGTATGATATCATGGAATTCCCTCTCTGAATGTTTGAATCATTTGTGTGCACACAATCTCTAGTTACAAATGGGATTCTAATTCAGGGTTAATGCAGCAATCATAGGGCAGATAAAGCAATTTTTTTTCATGCATCTAGGCACATAAAATCTCATGAATAATGGCCAGAAAATATGAAACAGTGGGCAGCATGGTGGTGCAGTAGTAGAGTTGCTGCCTTACAGTACCAGATACCTAGGTTCGATCCTAAATATGGGTGCTGTCTGTACGAAGTTTGTACATTATCCCCGTGACCTGCATGGGCTTTCTCCGAGACCTTTGGTTTCCTCCTACACTCCATAGACGTATAGGATTGTACGTTAATCAGCTTGGTATGAATGTATAAATGAAAAATTGTTCCTCTTGTATGTAGGATAATGTCAGTGTGCGGGGATCGCTGGTCAGTGTGGACTCGGTGGGCCAAAGGGCCTGTTTCTATGCTGTATAGGTAAACTAAACTAAACTAAACAGAAATGTAAATGGGACTGAAAGCTCTGGGCTGCAATGAGTGTATTGATGGTAACTATATTAGGGCCTTCACTTGGTTTACTGAGCAATAGGATAACTATGACACTATGACTCTAATAGCTTGAATATCGTTTGATTTACCTTTGGATATGCCCTTGAGATATGGTTGAACTTCAGAGAGTCTAATTGACTTTCTGATTGGTCTGAGTACAGCCAATTAATCTTAGATCATATTTTCGTTTCCAGGCATTGAAATCAATCTTGTGGATTGCCATTGTCAGAGTAAAATGGTCAGAGCTTCAGGAGTCAATGCAGGAGTTCCTTGTGGTAACATCCTTGACTCCAGCTGCTCCATCAATGACGTTCTCTCTGTCATCAGGCTGAAGTAACGTTCACACCAGATGATAAACCTGCACAAGAGGAAGACCAGTCACTGTTTAATGATCCCCAGTGGCCACGCTGAGTCATTGCCTTCAATAGATTGGGTGTCACCACAACCAGAGAGCAATGCTGAACTACTATCTCCCTCACTGGCGACCCTCGGTCTATCCTTGATCGGACTTTGCTGGCTTTACCTTGCACTCAACGTTATTCCCTTTTCATGTATCTATACACTGTGAATGGCTTGATTGTAATCATGTATTGTATTTCTAGAGCATGCAACAAAAGCTTTTCACTGTACCTCGGGACAGGTGACAATAAACTAAACTGAACTGAACTGAACTGAACACCAGGGAGTCGTTGATAAAAATAACACATCATCACCGGGGGCAGGGCAAAGTGTGACATCGATGATGGGTGGCTCATGTCCTGATCTAGCAATGTGCAGCAGTCCACTGTGAATAAGACATCAAGAGTGTACTTAAATAGTTAGTTTAGTTTATTGTCACGTGTACCGAGGTACAGTGAAAAGCTTTTGTTGTGTGCTATCCACTCAGCGAAAGACTATCCTTGACTACATTCGAGCCATTTACAGTGTATAGATACATGATGAGGGAATAACATTCAGTGCAAGGTAAAGCCAGCACAGGATCAGTTGAATCAAGGATAGTCAGAGGGCCACCAATGAGGTAGATTGTCGTTTTGGCACTGCTCTCTGGTTATAGTAGGATGATTTAGTTGACTGATAAAATAAGGCAACATTAAAATTAAAATAAATCGGTCAATGGTTGAGGATGGTTCTCCTTCAAGGAATTATGTTCTTTAGAGTCAGATGATGCCAAACATGGCGATCTGATATTGACCACCTGCTGAAACTTGGACATGTTTGGCCAGGTGGAAAGGTGATCTGCATTATTTTCCAGTTACTATTTTGTGTAGGATGGAACTGCAGATGCTGGTTTAAATCAAGGATAAACACAAAATGCTGGAGGAACTCAGCAGGACAGGCAGCATCTCTGGAGAGAAGGAATGGATAATGTTTCGGGTCGAGACCCTTCTTCAGACTGTTTCTATGACATGGTTTTTCCCAGTGAAGTTATTGTAATGTGAAACACATGGTTAGTCTCCATGGCAGAGTGGCTTGGTTGCTAGTGCCCCTCAACTCTAGGGCAGCACAGTGGCGTAGTGCTAGAGTTGCTGCCTCACAGCGCCAGTGACCCGGGTTTGATTCTGACTACAGGTGCTGTCTGTATGGAGTTTGTACGTTCTCCCTGTGACCTGTGTGGGTTATCTCCAGGTGCTCTGGCTTCCTCCCACATTCCAGAGTCAAGCAGGTTTGTAAGTTAATTGGTTCTGCAAATAAATTGTCTCTAGTGTGTGGGATAGAACTAGTGGGTGATCGCTGGTCGGCGAGGACACGATGGGCTGAAGGGCCTGGTCTCGTGTAGGAAGGAACTGACGATGCTGGTTTACACTGAAGATAGACAGGTCAGGCAGGTCAGCGGGTCAGGCAGCATCTCTTGATAGATAGAATGGGTGACGTTTGGGTCGAGACCCTTCTTCAAGCTTGGGTTTCAAGTCTTGGGTTTAAAATGTTCAGCCTGAAAAAGGGTCTCGACCCAAAACGACACCCATTCCTTCTCTCCAGAGATGCTGCCTGTCCCGGCCAGTTTCCGTGCTGTATCTCTACAGTCTAAAGTCTAATGCCACTGAATTTAATGACCACAGTCACTGCCTCCAATATTTTTCCATCTACCCTATGGGGTGTACACCACTGAGTACATGCTCACAATCAATGTCCCCATTGTGCTCTGGTCCAACCTTTGTGAAACATTGAAACAAGTTAGCAAAGTTACTTCAACAGCCTCTTTCATGCTTTTAAATTATAATACTGAAAGGACAAGTTCCTATCTTAAGGACTCGTTGTGAGAACATCACTACAATGTTCTCCTTCAAATCCAATCCCACTTTCCCCTTGTTGTGTCTTTGCCATCACTAAGTAATCAATGTCTTGAATTTCCCCAGAGAAGCCACAATAACCCTTGACACAGACAGTTAGTAGAAAGCTCGCCAGTACTCCCTGGTGTGAGTGTCTCCTGCAATCTTCCTGGCTCACTCGTATCAGGATATAATAAAAAATACAGCTTTAATGGAATGCTTTGCCAAGCTGATAGCTTCAGGGGGCCACAGAGATGACAAATGGAAAGAATCTTAGTTTAGTTTAGAGATACAGCACGGGAACAGGCCCTTCGGCCCACCGAGTCCGTGCCGACCAGCGATCCCCTTACATTATCACTACACTACACACACTTTTTTTTTCTTTTTTTTCCATACAAAATGCTTTTATTCAGAACAAACAGATATACAAAGTAATAACACGATCAAAGAATGCCTCTACTGGCATTTTACAAAGAAAGTTATCAATTTAAAATATTTTTTATCAATAATACATTCGACCTCCTGCGGTGACCAGCGTTCACAGAAGGCCTCCAGAGTCCCCGTGGATACAGCGTGTTCCCTCTCTAGGGACACGCGGGCACGGGCGTAAACCCGAAAAAGGGGCAGGCAGCCGACCGCTGTGTGGTCGTCGAATGCCCGCTGCCTGGCCCCGCGAACGGCCATTTTGGCCAACACTACACACACTAGGAGTGTGGGCGGAATTGAAGATCTCGGAGCAAACCCACGCGGTCACGGGGTGGAACGTACAAACTCCGTACAGACAGCGCCCGTAGTCGGGATCAAAGCCGGGTCTCTGGCGCTGTAAGCGCTGTAAGGCAGCAACTCTATCGCTGCGCTACCATGCCGCCCTGTCTAGTTCTTTACTGATATATGTGACTGGCTGAAAGGAAAGTCGGCATGTTCGTGACTGGCTGAAAGTTTGAAGAAGGGTCTCGACCCGAAGCGTCACCCATTTCTTCTCTCCAGAGATGCTGCCTGTCCCGCTGAGTTACTCCAGCTTTTTGTGTCTATCTTTGGCTGAAAGGAACGTTATTTGACTGTAGTTTCTATATTTGCCCTGCATGAGGAAGTTGATCGAAGTGGAGGATATCTCGATGTAGCCCAGTAACTGTTGGGATCCTTGACACAGGATTATATGGCCAACTCAGCTTTCCCTGTCCTCTACATGACCCTCACTCTTTTTTTCACGTTACACCTAGCCATGCACTATCACACAATCACATACCCAACCTAATCTATGGAATTCATTGCCATAGCAGGCTGTGGAGGCCAAGTCAATGGATATTTTTAAGGCAGAGTTTGACTACCAAACACCCAGGTCTCGCTAGCATTCCCTCCCCTTTCACAATCGG
This sequence comes from Leucoraja erinaceus, assembly GCF_028641065.1. Classification (NCBI taxonomy): domain Eukaryota; kingdom Metazoa; phylum Chordata; class Chondrichthyes; order Rajiformes; family Rajidae; genus Leucoraja; species Leucoraja erinaceus. Next base: position 22,605,916 of record NC_073408.1, on the reverse strand, counting down.
GCCAACATTTGATACTAGTCGGCTTATGTTTTGCCACCCTTGCCTGTCTGCATCTCCAAACATTTGCCCACTCCCCCTCCAAGTAACCGAGTTCTCTCGCATCCAAGTCAGACTGCTTATTACAAATTCTTGCTTAGTACAGGTGTCAGGGGTTATAGGGAGAAGGCAGGAGAATGGGGTTAGGAGGGAGTGATAGAGCAGCCATGATTGAACGGCGGAGTAGATTTGATGGCCGAATGGCCTAATTCTACTCCTATCACATGAAATTATGAACTTTAAGGTGTCCTAGAAGGGATATTTACGACAATCTAGAACCTCATGTGACTTCAAATGCTCATTTAAATGGTAAATGCTGCAATGTGCCTAATTAATGCCCAGTAAAGTCATAGAGTCATACAGCAGAGACACAGGCTTTTCGGCCCAACTAGTCCATGCCAACCAAGTGCCCATCTATGTGAATGAAGGAACTGCAGATGCTGGTTTACAATGAAAATAGACACAAAAAGCTGGAATAACTCAGCAGATCATCAGTCTGAAGAAGGGTTTCGATCACCTATTCCTTTACGCTAGAGATGCTGCCTGACCCGCTGAATTACTCCAGTCTTTTGTGCCCATCTATGCGAGTTCCATTTGCGTGTATTTGACCATATCCCGCAAAAACATTTCTGATCATGTAACTGTCCAACACTCTTTTCAATGTAGTTATTGCACCTGCTATCTGCTTCCACTGGCTGCTCGTTCAATTCCTGCAGCTCCGACAATCTGCATAGGTAGCTTATCATAACCCATGTCAGGTAGCCGTGACCCATTTATAGTTGATGTGGTGCTTTGGTTTGTTCTCATGTCCCTTCTCTCATTCTGTGTCACTTCAGTCGTGAAATACTTCATTTCCAGCTGACTCGCTGCCCTTGAGGGACACTGTGGCTTTCACTTAGATGCTCCGTCCCTGTGTGAGTTCCCATGGAGGTACGTGCGGTGAAAGTCTTTTCATGTCTTTTCTTTCAGCTGTCCTGTTCCACTCGAGACTTCACTGTGAGTGTGGGCATGGTACTGAATCACCAGACTGTATTCAGCAGCTTTAAAGTATTTTCATATTTGAAAGAATCAAAGTCAAAAAAATAATTGGGAGAAGGCAGGAGAATGGGAGTGAGAGGGAAAGATAGATTGGCCATGATTGAATGCCGGCATAGACTTAGAGTTGTACAGCATGGAAACAGGCCCTTCGGCCCAACTTACCCATGCTGACCAACATGCCCCATCAACACTAGTCCCACCTGCCTGCATTTGGCCCATATCCCTCTAAACCTGTCCTGTCCATGAACCTGTTTCTTAAAGGTTGTGATAGTCCCTGCCTCAACTACCTCCTCCGACATCTCATTCCTTACACCCACCACCCTTTGTGTGAAAAGGTTACCTTCAGGTTCCTATTAAATCTTTCCCCTCTCTTCACCTTAAACTTATGTCCTCTGGTTCTCGATTTCCCTACTCTGGACAAAAGACCCTGTGCATTTACCCAATCTATTCCTAGAGTCATAGTCATAATGCGCCGAATGGATATGATGGTTGAATGGCCTAATTCTGCTCCTATGACATGAATTTATGAAAATAAAAATATCAAGAAAATAGGCCAATTATCTTCCATGAACATGCTTATTTAAGACTAGAGTTAATGTTCACACCACCTTCTCTGCTGAGTAAAAAGCAAAGCAAGTTTTTTTCTGAGAATTACAAAGTATGATATTTGTGTATTTAAATGCTGCTTTGGTTTGTGGAAACAAAGAAATGCAGATGCTGGTTAATACGGGTCTGAAGATATGTCCCAACCCGAAACATCACCTATCCATGTTCTCTGAGGATAGACACAAATTGCTGGTGTAACTCAGAGGGGCAGGCAGCAGGAATGGATGACGTTTCAGGTGGAGGCCCTTCTGCAGACTGACCCGCTGGTGCTGTATGCGCTGTAAGGCAGCAACTCTACCGCTGCGCCACATGACTGCCAAAGTCTATATGTATACAACGCTCACTGAATAACATCAAGAAAGCTTGAAGTTGATGAAAATGAACTAAAAAAAGAGTAAAAAAAATAAATCTTTATTGGATTCTTAATATAGAGCAATGCCTGTTATATGGTTCATCGAAGTTGCATAATACTCTGAGAAATCTCCCCACCCTTTTCCCCTTTCCATGGGGACTCCCTCCGCGATATGCTGGACCACTCATTCCTCCTCACCCCTAACTCCCTGTCCCCTTCTATTTTTTTATTTATTAGAAGTTAATACAGTACAAAACAGTACAGTGGAACCTAATTTTAGGTGCCAACTATGTCATACCGTAATCCATTCTATGTACAACCTCTAGTTTTATGTTATGACAAGGAAGTAAGCAAAACAAGAAAAAGAAAACAATAGAAAGAAGAAAAAGTGGAAAAATAGATGGTAGAGAGTAGAAAAACGTGAAGTGTGTATATAAAAAATAAAAAAATAAAAAGAAAAAGTGGAAAGTAGAAATAGAAGAGATGGCCCCTTAAAAGAGAATTTTTCAAATCTGTATTCGGAGATGTAGATCTATCCGCGTCATGAACTGAAATCAGTAATCTTTACGGTACCGCTGCATCACATGATTCCAAAAAGTCGATGAAAGGAGACCAACTCCTTAAGAATTGATCATATTTATCTATTAGTCGGAGTCTCATTTCTTCAAGGCGTGCTATGCCCATCATATTCCTAATCCACATTTTAACAGTTGGTATGGTTGTATTTTTCCAAAATTTAAGTATCAATTTCTTTCGAATTATTAACCCATAATTAAAAAAACATTTTGGTCTTTATTTAAATTGGTATCGTCTCCTATTATTCCAAATATAATCCCTGTCCCCTTCAACCACAGGAAGTGCAACACCTGTCCCCGCATCTCTTCCTTCACCACCATCCAGGAAGCTTTCTGGTGAGGCAGAGCTTTCATGAGCGTGCTTCAACCTCATCTACTGCATTCAATGTGCGCAATGTAGTCTCTTCAACATGAGTGTAGCAGCAATTCAATTCAATTACACTTTATAGTCATGGAGAGAGGATCAGAGAACAGGAGGGATCAGAGGGGGGAGCAGCGAGAGAGCAACCGTTGTTCAAGGCGTTGATTCTTATACATCAGTGAGACAAAACATATACTGGGCGATCGTTTTAATGAACACCTTCGCTCAGTCCGCCTGGTGATCCTCACACACTAACCTGAAGGGTCCTTGTACACCAGTCACGGAAAGTTGGTGTGCAGGTACAGCAGGCAGTGAAGAAAGCGAATGGAATGTTGGCCTTCATAACAAGAGGATTTCAGTATAGGAGTAGAGAGGTTCTTCTGCAGTTGTATAGGGCTCTGGTAAGACCACATCTGGATTATTGTGTACAGTTTTGGTCTCCTAATTTGCAGAAGGACATCCTTGTGATTGAGGCAGTGCAGCATAGGTTCATGAGATTGATCCCTGGGATGGCGGGACTGTCATATGAGGAAAGATTGAAAAGACTAGGCTTGTATTCACAGGAGTTTGGAAGGATGAGAGGGTCTCTTATAGAAACATACAAAATTATAAAAGGACTGGACAAGCTAGAAGCAGGAAAAAATTTCCGAATGTTGGGCGAGTCCAGAACAAAGGGCCACAGTCTTAAAATAAAGGGGAGGTCATTTAAGACTGATATGAGAAAAAAAGTTTTCACCCAGAGATTTGTGAATTTGTGGAATTCCCTGCCACAGAGGGCAGTGGAGGCCAAATCACTGGATGTATTTAAGAGAGAGTTAGATAGAGCTCTAGGGACTAGTGGAGTCAAGGGATATGGGGAGAAAGTAGGCACGGGATAGTGATTGGGGACGATCAGCCATGATCACAATGAATGGCGGTGCTAGCTTGAAGGGGCGAATGGCCTCCTCCTGCACCTATTTTCTATGTTTCTATGTTTCTATGACCCGAAACTGCGCCTATTTCCTTCGCTCCATAGATGCTGCCTCACCTCCCCACACACTAACACTGTCCTACCCACACTAGGGACCATTTTACATTGATACCAAGCCAATTAACCTACAAACCGATACATCTTTGAAATGTGGGAGGAATCCGAAGATCTAGGCGAAAACCCATGCAGGTCACGGGGAGAACATACAAACTCCCTACATTCATGCACCCGTAGTCAGGATCGAACCTGTGTCTCTGGCATTGTAAGGCAGTAACACCATCGTTATGCCAGAATGCTGCTCTACTTACAGAAATGTCACCCATCCTTTTTCTCCTGAGATGATGCCTGGCCTGCTGAGTTACTCCAGCACTTTGTGCCTATCTTTGGTATATACTGGCATCTGCAGTTCCTTTCTACACACTTAAAGTCTTGTTGTACTGGCAGCGGCACTGGGTGGGTGTTGCAGGGATTGAACTGGCCCCACAATGTTGTCGTTGTCCTCCATCGTTGCTCCGCCACTCTGTGCTGCTGCACAACGCATAATCCACGCTACGTGTTGTGTACACAACACAAATTGGATCCACTGTGATCGATAAATTATGGAACACTATTCGTATTACATGAGCCCAATTGGTTACAGCATGATTTTGAGCTGGGTCCAGCCCTGCAATGATCAGACACCACAGTCTCTTGAGAACACATGTTGCCATTCCACTGTTTTTACCATTTACATGAGTTACTTTGGAAATGGACAAGGAATCACTTCCATTGACAATTGTACAATGATACTCGATTTGATAATGTAATACAGCCGTTAGTTTTTATCTTTAGACTTTCGACTTAAAAAATATAGAGTGGAAACACACCCTTTGGCTCACCAAGTCCACACCAACCAGTGGTCACCCCGTACACTAGGACTATCCAACACACTAGGGACCATTTTACAACATTAACCAAAGCCAATTAACCTACAAATCTCCAGCTTTTTTGTGTAACCTACAAACCTGCACGTCTTTGGAGTGTTGGAGAAAATTGAAGCACCCGGGCAAAACCCTTTGGGTCACTGGGAGAATGTACAAACTCCGTACAGACAGCGCCTGAGGTCAGGATTGAACTTGGTTCTCTGGCACTGTAAGGCAGCAAGTCTACCACTGTGCCACCGTGTCATTCACCGCGCCACTGTGCTGCCTTTGCGTAAATAATGTAACATACAACCTTTCATATTTTAGTACTGTAACGTAGAGTGCCTCCAAGAAAAGAGGACAATTTTGTAGAGTTGCCTCCTTAGATTTGTGGATTCTTAGAGTGTTAGAAATTCTTAGAGTGCAGTTAGGCCAATTGGCCCTTAGATTTGCACCGCCATTAGAGTGATCATGGGTGATCTCTGGGATGGACCTGCCTTCTCTCCATATCCCCTGATCCCCTTAGCCACAAGGGCCACATCTAACACCCTCTTAAATATAACCAATGAACTGGCCTCAACTACCTACAACTGTGGTGTAACAAACCGGATTCTGTAAGGGAACTCAAGATAAAGGGACCATTTTGTCACGGTGGTGACACAATAATAAGTTTAAATCTGCAATTTGAGAGGGAGAAGGTGAAATCAGATGTGTCAGTATTGCAGCTGAGCAAATGTGACTACAGTTGACTGGAAAGGGACAAAGGACAAAGGACATTTATTGTCACATACACACATTGGTGCAGTGAAATTTGAGTTATTGTGCAGCACATAATTAAGATAAACCCAACACTATAGAATTTAACATAAAACATAAAAACATCCCGCACAGCAGAATCAACGTTTCCCACTGTGAGGGATGGCAGCAAAGTCCAGTCCTCTTCCTCTTGTTCACCGTGGTCGATGCCTATTGAGGCCTCCGCAGTCGCTGCAACGGCGGCACGATGTTTCAGGCCCACTCACCGGGATGATGGATGCTGCCTGAGCCACTGAGCTATTCCAGCACTTTAGTGTCAATCATCATTTTCAGAAAGTTGATTATCCCTCCCTTCTGTCCTCGCCCCCAAGTGCTCCTGTCAAAGTGGTGGGTGCATGGAGCGCATCAACTGCTAGTCAAAATAGCATTCTGATGCAGGGAACAGCCAGAATCTTTCATGCTTCATTGAGGATCAGAGCTTTGCTGAAATTGGTTGGCATCAAACCCACAGAGCTGTTTTCAGAGATCCAAGCTCAAAGAGGGAAGTCAATATTTCTGGTATGGATTTGATGATATTATAATTTCCATCCTTGGGATACATAAACCTTCACACATTGCATGCAGATAAGATGTGAGTGTGACAATCTTTATTCAGCTGCCAAACTTCTGGCATTGCAGATTTTTCTGTGGTTAGCTATGTTTGCCAGGTAAATGGAAGATCAAAAGGAGACACTTTGAAGAATGTTTCCTGACCAGATTAATTGGCTCGGGGGTAGGATCGACAACAGAAAGATCATTTCAGATGTCTGGCGGATTAATGTGTTGTGTTGGACATCTTACAGACCAAACTAATTCACCATATACTCATCAACTGGAACATTACATTACAGATGTACAAGAAAAATGTGAGGTTGCATTTGGAGTATTGTGTTCAGTTTTTGGCCATCCTGCTGTAGGAAGGTTGCCAATAAAGCTGGAACGGGTGCAGAGATTTATAAAGATTTGCCAGGGCTTGAGGCCCTGAGCTATACGGAGGTGTTGAGAGACTTTATTCATTGGAGTGCAAGAGGCTGACGGGCGATCTTATAGAGGAGTATAAAATCATGAGTGGAACAGGTCAGGTAGATGCACAGAGTCTCTTGCCCAGAGTAGGTGGATTGTGGACCAGAGGACATAAGTTTAATGTGAAGGGGAAAAGATTTAATAGGAATCTGAGGGGTAACTTTTTTACACAAAGCCTGGTGGGTGTATGGAACAAGCTGCCAGCGGAGGTAGTTGGGGCAAAGACTATCCCAACATTTAAGAAACAGTTAGACAGGAACATGGATAGAACGGGTTTGGAGGGTGTAAGTTATTGGGGCAAATCCTCCAAAATTATGGAAGAACTCGGATAAGGACATGGATATTTTAAAAGGACAGGATTTGCTGACTGCAACGGAAAAAAACCCCAATCCACAGAAAGAAGCAGTTTCAAGTTTCAAACCTGTCTGGCCTGTGGATTTGGGCATCACACAACTTTGCGAATGATGTGGACAGGAAAGGCTGAGACGGAGATAACGAGATTATCTTGGATACACAAAGGAAGGAACCAAGCCTCAGCAGACAGTGGTAAACAGGCCAGCACAAGCACAATCACCATCTTGGATAACCCATCTGTACCTCTCTACAGTTGCACTTGTCAGAGTTCGAGAGGCCCCACTTCTTCAGGTTGAGTCTGCAACGTCCCACTACAGTGCAGAGGTGGTTTAGGGCTTTCCAGGTAGTATGAGGCAGGTGGTGTCCTGGTGCCATCTGTTGTATGGTTTTGGTGCCTGGCACGGTTGGCTCTAGTTACATGAAACTGTTCCGACTCTTCAACTTGGCATGTTGGTGATTGTGCAAGGAGTGGCGGGGGTCTGTGCCCGCATTGAAGCGTTCTTCAATGGGTGGTGATTCGGGGGTGGTTAGCCAGATTGGACCCGTTATCCTTTTCCTGAATAGGAGAAACATAGGCAATTGTCCACAGGTGGATGTTAGGTAAACGTCAGTACTTCCAGAACAGGTTGGCTTGTGAAGCGTGTAGGAAGGTCACTGGTGATGCTTGTTGAAACCAAAGATAGATCCGAAGAAGGGTCTCGATTCGAAATTTCACCCATTCCTTCTCTCCAGATATGCTACCTGGCCGGCTGAGTTACTCCGGCATTATGTGTCTATCTTTACCTTTTGCTAATTAGCCAAAAGGATTTGAGTATAGGAACAGGGAGGTTCTACTGCAGTTGTACAGGGTCTTGGTGAGACCATACCTGGAGTATTGCGTACAGTTTTGGTCTCCTAATCTGAGGAAAGACATTCTTGCCATAGAGGGAGTGCAGAGAAGGTTCACCTGACTGATTCCTGGGATGTCAGGACTTTCATATGAAGAAAGGCTGGATAGACTTGGTTTGTACTCACGAGAATTTAGAAGATTGAGGGGGGATCTTATAGAAACTTATAAAATTCTTAAGGGGTTGGACAGGCTAGATGCGGGAAGATTGTTCCCGATGTTGGGGAAGTCCAGAAGAAGGGGTCACAGTTTAAGGATAAAGGGGAAATCTTTTAGGACCGAAGATGAGAAAAACATTTTTTACACAGAGAGTGGTGAATCTGTGGAATTCTCTGCCACAGAAGGTAGTTGAGGCCAGTTTATTGGCTATATTTAAGAGGGAGTTAGATGTGGACCTTGTGGCTAAGGGGATCAGGGGGTATGGAGAGAAGGCAGGTATGGGATACTGAGTTGGATGATCAGCCATGATCATATTGAATGGTGGTGCAGGCTCGAAGGGCCTGTGGTTTAAAACATCATATTTAGTCGTTATGGATATCTACTTGCTGATGGCTTTTTAAGTTGAGGAGAGCATGAAGCTATACATGAAACACCTACACCAGTATTAATGTCCTCTCCATTCTCCACAATGGAAAATCCACTTGGGCTTCTCCCAGCCTCTGCTCATTGGTGAGATATGAGTTACAGGACCTACCTGGCCTGGGCCTCCTCCACTGTCACAGTGAGGCCCAACACAAATTGGAAGAAGAGCACCTAATATTTTGCTTGGGCAGCTTACACCCCAACGGTATGAATATTGATTTATCTCATTTCTGCTGGATTTGTTCCACCCTTCTCTCCCCCCTCCTCCACCCTAGTCATCACACTAGTTACACATTTGCAAACCTGTAATCCTTGCTTTCCCGCTTTCTCCATCCCTTCCCCATCTTAGTTCTCCGACCAATCTGACTGTTCTCCTATTTAAGTTTTATATTTATATGCCTCGTTGTCAATTTTCCCTCACTAACAATGATCTATTCTACATTTTTCTTTAACTTCATCCTCTTTGATGTCTCGTTTTCATACCATCCCTTCGATATCTCTTTGTCTCCCTCTCCACTGACTCTCAGTTGGAAGAAGGGTCTCGACCTGAAACATCACAAGTTCCTTCTATCCAGAGACGCTGCCTGCCCCGCTAAGTTACTCTGTCATTTTATGTCTAGCTTAGATACGAGTTAAATCTGCACCAGTGGACCTGGCTTTAAATGGCCAATGAAGGGACCTTGATTACCTGACTAGGAATTGATGGGAACTGTGTCTGATGGACAAGACACCACAGCAATTCTGCTTTCATCAAGATCCCTGATATTTTACCTCTTGTCTTTTCCCTGATGAATTAATTCAATCACTTCTCACTCATTCAATACAGAGGTCTTAAGTTTGTTTTTAACTTACTTTTTAATTAACTAATGTTCTTTTGGTCAGAGTTTCCAATCTCACTGAATCTACCTTGTCACCCTCTGAACATTTAATGCATTTTGAAAATATTAATCATCATCATTTGAAAACTGAACTTAATCTCTCTAACCTATCCTTCCTGCTCTGGCATCCATCAATTCCAGGTACCATCCCTGTTACCTTTTCCCCAGGTAAATGTCTGTTTTCCACAGCATTGTAACTAAATCTGTTGATTGTTATATTGCAATAAAAAATGAACTGCAGATGATGGTTTGAACCAATAATTGCCACAAAATGCTGGAGTAACTCAACGGGTCAGGCAACATCTCTGGGTGAAATGGATAGGTGATGTATCAAGATGGGCCCTTTCTTCAGGCTGGTTGTAATGTGGGGGGAGAGAGAGGAGGGGGGGGGGGGGGGGGGGGAGGGGGGGGGGGGGAGGAGGGGGGGACTGGAAGCAAGAAAAAGACCAGATAAAATTCTGGCTGGAAAGAGATGACATCAGGCAGGGATGTTCCCTGATAGGCCAACTGTTGGCTAGGGACGGTGTGAATAGTTTAGTTTAGTTTAGTTTAGTTTAGTTTAGTTTAGAGATACAGTGCGGAAACAGGCCCTTTGGAACCGACCAGCGATCCCTGCACATTAACACTGTTTGAGACTGTTCTGCACACTGGGGACAATTTACAATTATACCAAGGCAATTAACCTTAGAAGCCAGTGCGGCTGTGGAGGAAACAAAGATCTCGGAGAAAACCCACACAGTCACGGGGAGAACGTGCATACTTCATACAGACAGCACCTGCAGTCGGGTTCAAACCATGAACACACCGGCGCTGTGGGCGCTGTAATGGGCCTGTCCCACTTAGGCGAAAAAACGGCGACTGTCAGAGTGGAACACACACACACATCACTTTCCTTCACCAGCCCATGGAAAGTCGGGAAGAAACTCTGTATTTTTAAGATACAGCGCTGAAACAAACCCTTCAGCCCACCGACTCCACGCCGACCAGGGATCGCCCCAAACACTAGTGCTGTCCGACACACTTGCGACAATTTTACAATTTACTGAAGCCAATTAACCTAAAAATCTGTACGCCTTTGGAATCAAGGATAATGGTACACCCGGAAAAAAAACCACGCGGTTACAGGGTGAATGTACAAACTCTGTACAGATGGCACCCGTAGTCAGGATCAAACCAGGGTCTCTGGCAATGCAGGGCATCAATTCTACCGCTGCACTGCTGTGTCCCCCTCAGGGCTACAGATGTAAGTGATCCTGATGGAACCTAAACTGAGCGTAGGTGAGCAATGGATTGGTGAGCTGCTACTTAACTGATAACTTCTATCATTTTGCTGACGATTGAATATAGATTGATGGGAACAGGAATTAGCTGCATTAGGTTTGTACTGCTCTTGATGAACAAGCCATACTTGCCTATTATAACTATTGATTATAATATTTAAGGTGGAAAATAGCCCTAGTAGGACACTCCAGAATTGGCAAGGGGCATTGTTATATCCAGTTCAATAAGGATGAACACTGCAATAATTGAGATGTTCTCTGGCCCGTGGCCATCACAGTATTCAAGTGCTCGCAGTTATTTCCTGGTGTCAGCTGGAGTTTGGGCCCCATATCTGAGGAAGGATGTGATGGCATTGGAGTGGGTGCAGAGGAGGTTTATCTACTTGATCCCAGGGATGATTGGGAAATCATGCAATGAACGTTTGATGGCTCTGGTCCTGTACTTGCTGGAGTTCAGATGGATGAGGGGAAAATCTCATTGAAACTTACCGAATAGTGAAAGGCCTACTTAGAGTGGACGTGAAGAGGATGTTTCTAGTGGTGGGTGTGTCTGGGACCAAGGGGCACAGCCTCAGAATAAAAGGACGTATTTTTAGAAAGAATATGAGAAGGAATTTCTTTAGCCAGAGGGTTGTGAATCTGTGGAATTCATTGCCACGGGCGCGCTGGAGACCAAGTCATTGGGTATTTTTAAAGCAGAATTGGCACTTGATTAGTGAAGGCATCAAAGATTACGGGGAGAAGGCAGGAGAATGGGGTTGAGAGGAAAAGATAGATCAGACTTGATTGAATAGCAGAGCAGAGTCAATGGGCTGAATGGCCTAATTCTGCCCCTTTGTCTTATGATCTTATGAGCTTATGGTTTTATGAGTGATGGAAAGAACATCAGTAGGATGTCAATCGAATATAATCAAGAACGAGTCTCACTGCCACCTCTCCCTCTTCTCCCCTCTCCCATCGGGCAAGAGGTATAGAAGTGTGAAAACACACAACTCCAGATTCAGGGACAGTGTCTTCCCAGCTGTTATTGGGCAACTGAATCATCCTATCATCATCTAGTTCTTAACCTACCATCCACCTCATTGGAGACCCTCGGGCTATCTTTAGTCAGACTTTATTGGATTTTATTTTACACTAAACATTATTCCCTTGATCCTGTAACTGTACACTGTGGATGGGTTGATTGTAATCAGTTTAGTTTATTGTAAATGTGTACTGAGGTACAGTTAAATGCTTTTGTTGTGTGCTATCCAGTCAGTAGGTATGTTACAAAACCTACCTGAATCGTCATTGGGAATCTGCCCAAAGCCATGTCCGCGATTTTGGCGCTGTTTGGAGGGGGTGGGTTTAAAACGCGATTTTTACTAGGCTGTTCTAATCGCAGATGTTCAGGCTAGTAAATCATTAACGAAAAATCGCTGCAAGACCCGGTTGCAAAAGGTATTATTAGTTTTATAGGCCTCGAATAATATAGTTATAATAATTTTAAAATCACTCTCTCACTTCGCAACCTCTCGCAGCCCCAGGGTTTTATAAAGCAAACAATTAAAGGTATGTACCTTATTTTTACATTAAATGGGGCGTGTATATAACCCTGTTTATGAAGTTTTCTAGAGTGAGTAGCTCATTTTGGGCTTTTTATATCCCGCAGTATTTTCCTCGGCATTTGAGGGCACTAATCCAGCGCGATGTGAACGTTCTAAACCAGCGCGTTCACAGGAACCCACTAGAAAGCCGATTTAAATGGGCATTTATTTACAGCAATTGAACACTAAATTCCTTCCATTTGGCCTATAAATTAATGTAAATTAGATATAAAAATCATGTTACATTGTGAATTATTTGTGAATAATCTTTGGACACTTAGGCTATTTAAGAAATGGATAGATGTTTATATCTAGTAATTGAATTTTGATTAAACATGATTTTCTTTTTTAGTATTTACTATTTGTTTTAGCGTTTAACTTTATAATCTCTACCTTTTTTTCTAAAATTGAAAAATTGAGGGAAAACAACGTGTACAGAGTTGCTTATTGGTTGCAGTCTGAGGAGTATGATGGTGCTACTGATTATGATATGCCAATGTACCAGCTAGCAGCTGATCTTCTCCATAAAGACTTGGTCTTTTGCTAGAAATTGTAATTTATTTACCTATCCATAACTGACTTACAGCATATTATACAATAATATTAAAGTTCTGATCTTGAGAATATCACATTTTTGAATTTTCAAGGCATTCTGGTTGTTTATTACCATTTCTGTCACATCGGTCAATTTTGTAATTAGCTACAATTAGGTAATTAGCTAATTATATGCTTTAATTTCATGTCATCCAAGTAAGATTGTTTTATATTTTTTTCAGAATGCTTCAATCTATGATAGGTGAAAATTTCATTCAGTTCTCTTAATTCTTAAGAAAGTTACGGGCTTTTGACTATCCAAGATCACAGCTTTTTTGTAATGTCCATTGAAAATCAATAGGGAACAAGATGCTAATTTCCGAGTATGAAAATGGCCATACCTTTTTTAATACTTGAGATGTGAAAGTGAATTTGGTGTCAAATTAAACTTGTTGTTATGCTTTATCTGATGGGATAAATTGCAGACTTGATTTTTAAAATCTCAAAATTTTGTAACATTGCTACAGTCAGCAGGAAGACAATACATGATTACAATTAATCAATTTACAGTGTAATGGAATAACTTTTAGTGCAAGGTAAAGCCAGCAAAGTCCGATCAAGTGTGTAGGAAAGAACTGCACATGCAGGTGTAAATTGAAGATAGAGACAAAATGCTGAAGTAACTCAGCGGGACTGGCAGCATCTCTGGAGAGAAGGAATGGGTGACATTTCGGGTAGAGACCCTTCTTCAGACAAGGATCAAGGATAGTCCAAGGATCACTAAAGAAGTAGATAGTAGTTCAGCACAATAGTCATGCATAGTCTTTCCGCTGACTGGTTGGCACGCAAAAAAAAGCTTTTCACTGTACCTCAGTACACGTGACAATAAACTAGCTAACTAAAGATCATCCTCTCATTTGGAGCTCCTGGATAAAGAAGGCTGCAAATGTTTCAGTTATCTCTTTAGTAATCACATGCTGGACCCATTTGTACGAAAGCATTTATATTTATAACAATTACTGACTCCAGCAACTCCGACATGCCTGGAGTCAGTGTGGAAGTACCAGCTGCTCATGTAGCCCTCCAGTTACAATCATTACCAAATCGAAATGTTGGGACTACTGCATGGGCAACACAGTGAAACATGTTCACCAGAAGGGCGGAATTGATCTAATACAGGAGAACTAACACAGCAGTCTGTCCACCACAATTTTGCAGAGTACATTTGGTGGAGACAGAGAGTTAAGGGCCTGTCCCACTTACGCGACCTGTACAGGCGTCTGTCGTCACCCGGCGATCAGAAAGACTCTACCACTCTTCACGGTCATGAGAGGTCTCCTTTGGTCGTGAGAGGTCACCTGCGACATGTTGCCAGGGGTCGCCTGAATGGTCGTGAAAGGTCTCCTATGGTCGTGAGAGGTCTCCAAAGGGTTGTAGCGTCTTTCTGGTCGCCGCTGAATTTTCAACATGTTGAAAATTTCGGTGACGTATCACGGGTGCTGGCAGTCGCCTGTAAAGATCGCGAAAGTGGGACAGGCCCTTTAGAGACTGGAAGACATAAAGAACTGCAGATGCTGATTTACGAAAGAAAGATGTGCTGGCATTGGAAAGGCTCCAGAGGAGGTTTACCTGAATGATCCCAGGGATGATTGGGTAACGCATGATGAGCGTTTGACGGCACTGGGCCTGTGCTCGCTGGAGTTTAGAAGGTTGAGGGGGGACCTCATTGAAACTTACCGAATACTGAAAGGCATAGACTGGATGTGGAGAGGATGTTTCCACTCGTGGGAGAGCGTAGGACCAGAGGCCACAGCCTTAGAATAAAAGAACGTAGAAAGGACAAGAGGAGGAATTTCTTTAGCCCGAGGGTGGAGAATCTGTGGAATTCATTGCCACAGACGTTGTGGAGACCAAGTCAATGGATATTTTTAAGGCAGAGATTCTTGAGTAGTATGGGTCTCAGGGGTTATGGGGAGAATGCAGAAGATTGGTGTTGAGAGGGAATGATAGATCATCCCTTATTGAATGATTGAGTAGATTTGAATGGCCAATTTCTGTCCCTATAGCAAAGGCATATGAAGATAGACACAAAGTGCTGGAGTAACAGTGCGTCAGGCAGCATCTCTGGAGAACATGGTTAGGCCGTATCTAAGGTCCTTCCAAACCCTCCCTGTGTTTGAGGACCACCTCATACTGTTTCCTTTCCTCATTCATCTCCTGTTCAATCCCAGGGTCTTTCGCACATATATGGGCTTTCCCATCACATGCTAGACATGTTCAAGCATTGCTTAAAGGGGCCCTACCTCAGTGGGCCCCAGTTACAGGCTGAGGACTCATCTCATTGACTTGACTCAATGGTCACAGTGAGGTTAAAATTATATTAGGACAGGTCCATGGATCAGGACGTTTTAGAGGGGTATAGATCAAACAAGGCAAATAGTTTGAGTGTTGGTGCTGGGTATCTTGGCTTGCAGTCAGCAGCTCTGGAGAAAAATAATAGGTGACGTTTCAGACTGAAGGTTCCGACCTGAATCTTCACCGATTATTTTTCTTTAAAGATGCTGTCTGACCCGCTGAGTTATTCCAGCATTCTGTGTTATCTTCAGTATAAACCAGCATCTGCAGTTTTAGAGATTTTAGAGGTACAGTGCGGAAATAGGCCCATTGGCCCACCGAGTCCATGGTAACCAGTGATCACCCCATAACCTAGCACTATCCTACATGCTAGAGGAAATGTGCAATCTTCTACCGAAGCCAATTAACCTACAATCCACCCCACTATGACTGTGTTGGTTTCCTCCACGTGCTCCGGTTTCCTTTCACATCGAGTCATACAGTCAAAGAGAAATAGAGTGATACAGCATGGAAACAGGCCCTTCGGCCCAACTTGCCCACACCGGCCAACATGTCCCAGCTACCCTAATCCCACCTGCGTTTGGTTCATATCCCTCCAAACCTGTCCTATCCATATACCTGTCTAACTGTTTCTTAAATGTTGAGATAGTCCCAGCCTCAACTATCTCCTCTGGCAGCTTGTTCCTTACAACCACTACCCCTCAGATTCCTATTAAATCTTTTTGCCTTCACCTTAAAGCCATGTCCTCTGGTCCACCATTCACCTACTCTGGGCAAGAAACTCTGTGGATCCACTCGAACTATTCCTCTCATGATTTTATGCAGCTCTGGAAGATCACCCCTCATCCTCCTGCGCTCCAACGAATAGAGACCCAGCCTACTCAACCTCTCCCTATAGCTCAGACCCTCAAGCCCTGACAACATCTTTTCTATAACCTAGTGCCCAGAGCTGAACACAATACTGTAAATGCGGCTGCACCAACATCTTATACAACTGCAACATGACGTCTCAACTTCAATACTATACATCCCAAAGATGTGCAGATTCATAGAAACATAGAAACATAAAAAATAGGAGTAGGCCATTCGGCCCTTTGAGCCTGCACCCCCATTCAATATGATCATGCCTGATCATCCAACTCAGTATCCTGTACCTGCTTTCTCTTCATACCCCCTGATCCCTTTAGCCACAAGGGCCACATCTAACTCCCTCTTAAATATAGCCAATGATCTGGCCTCAACTATCTTCTGTGGCAGAGAATTCCAGAGATTCACCACTCTCTGTGTGAAAAATGTTTTCCTCATCTCGGTCCTAAAAGATTTCCCCCTTATCCTTAAACTGTGACCCCTTGTTCAGGACTTCCCCAACATCGGGAACAATCTTCCTGCATCTAGCCTGTCCAACCCCTTAAGATTTTTGTAAGTTTCTATAAGATCCCCCCTCAATCTTCTAAATTCTAGCGCGTACAAACCGAGTCTAACCAGTCTTTCTTCATATGAAAGTCCTGACATCCCAGGAATCAGTCTGGTGAACCTTCTCTGTACTCCCTCTACGGCAAGAATGTCTTTCCTCAGATTAGGAGACCAAAACTGTACGCAATACTCCAGGTGTGGTACAACTGCAGTAGAACCACCCTGCTCCTATACGCAAATCCTCTTGCTATGAATGCTAACATCCCATTCTATACTGCCTGCTGCACCTGCATGCCTACTTTAATGACTGGTGTGCCATGACACCCAGGTCTCGTTGCATCTCCCCCTTTCCTAATCGGCCACCATTCAGATAATAGTGCAGATTCATATGTCAATTGGACTCTGTAAATACCCCTGGTGTGTAGGGAGTGGATGCAAACTTGGGAAAGCATAGAACTAGTGTGAATGGGTGATCAGTGGTTAAGTGGAGACAGTGGGCCAAATGGCCTGTTGCCATGGAGACAGTGGGCCAAAGGGCCTGTTGCCATGGAGACAGTGGGCCAAAGGGCCTGCTGCCATGCTTTATCTTTATCAATTAATTTTTTTCAAGTAGGGATGTTTGTTGATTGCACAAAGTTAAATTCCATTTGCAGTTGCACAATAATTGAACACATCCATGCTTGAATACAGCAAGATCCAGACAACATATAGGGATAGACACAAAATGCTGGAGTAACTCAGTGGTTCAGGTGGGCATCTGCAGAAAATGTGATGTTTCGAGTCGACTCTCAATCAGAAGAAGGGTCTCGACCCGAAATGTCACCCATTCCTTTTCTCCAGAGATGCTGCCTGACCCACTGAGTTAATTCGGTATTTTGTGTCTAATTTCGAATGTAAACCTGCATCTGCAGTTCCCTCCTGAACATCTATGAATGGGTTGATATGTAGAAAGTGGCATTCCAGCTGTATTTTTCAATGAAGTCCATCAACCAAGCAGGATCATATGTGTTCACCTATCCTCTCTTCACTCCCTCCCCCACCATCATTGGGCTCTGTCCCTGACGGCCCCTTCTTGGGGTCTATTTGAGCTTCAAACATAGGTAACTCCATTGGGGAGGAAGAAAAAGTCAAGTCAAGCTATGCGGCATGTACGCTGATTTCTCTCATTTCAAGTAACCACTCTCTCCCACCACCCCCCATCCTAATCCCCCACCCTAGTCATCCTACTAGTTCCACTGTTCGCATCCCTTCATGATGATCTCTTCCACAGCCAACAATGGGCCATTATGGGCTCCACCCTACCTTGGTCATATATTGCCAGCCCTGATTTGTTCTGGACTTTTCTTACCTCCAGTTCATCCCTCCCCCAACCCCCCGCCAATATTCAGTCTGAAGAAGGGTTCTGATCTAAAGAGATGCTGCCTGGCCCGCTGAGTTACTCCAGCACTTTGTGTCTATCTTCTAGTCAAGTTAAGTTGAGCTTATTGTCAAATGTTGAGATACAGGGACAATGAAAATCTGGCTTGCAGCAATATCACTGGCATAGAGACTCAGAGGTCACTTACCTCGACGGAGATGCGACTTTCTCAGTGTCTCATCTCCGTCTCCCCCCCACCCCCACCGCGGCCTAACAACTGGAGACCGGTGTGGCCTTTCCTGGAGACAGGCATGGAGCTTCAAGCCGCAGGCGCGGCGCGGACTTTAACATCGCAAAGCTGCGATCCTTTGCGGAGGATCTCCAGAAGAAGTGCTCCGAACGCGGGGCCTGAGGAATTTAACAGCATGAGGCTGCGGTCTCAGGAAATATGTGGCTGACTTGGGAGCTCCATGCCGCGGAGTGTTGCGATCCATCCCGACGTTGGAGTTTCGGTCATCCCGACGAGAGGGCCCGAAAATCGGTCCATCTGTAGCAACGAACTGCGGAGAGTTCAAAGGCCCCGATCATGGGTGAACAAAGCAGGAAGATGATTGAACTTTATTGCCTTCCATCACAGTGAGGAATGTTTATTCCACTGTGGTGGATGTTTATGTTAAATTTTATTTCATGTGTGTATTGTGTCCTTTTCACTTAGTATGGCTGCATGGTAACTCAAATTTCACTGTACATTAACTGATTAATTGATAATAAATGCGAACTTGAACTTGAAAATTATGTAAACTACACATAAATCTGTAAAAAAAGTAAAAAGTAAAAGAATGTGCGAGTAAACAGAAAAAGAAAAAATATTACTGCAAAATATGCTTATTAAAGGAAATCATAGTGGTGCAGACTTGCTGCTGCCTCACAGTGCCCAAGATCCAGGTTTGATCCTGACCTTGGGTGCTGTCTGTGTGGAGTTTGCATGTTCTTCCTGTGACCACGTGAGTTTCCTGCGAATGCTCTGGTTTTCTCCTACATCCCTAATGATATGCAGGCTTGTAGTTCTTCAATTTGGCCCCTGTGAAATTGGCTCTGATGCTCAGGAAGTGAATGGGAAATTAGGATATCAGAACTAGTGTGAACAGGTGATCGATGGTCTGTAGACTCAAAACGCTGGAGTAACTCAGCGTGACAAGCAGTCTCTCCGGACAGAAGGAATGGGTGACGTTTCGGGTCAAGATCCTTCTTCAGTCTGGTCAATGGTCAATTGGAACTCAGTGGGCAAAAGGGCTGTTTCTAAGCTGTATCTCTAAATAAAGTTATGCTACTGTGAGAGTGGGGATCATGACAGAAGCCTCCTTGTGGCAATCCCCGGAAATGATGACACGGTACACTCTGAGATGTGTCAGGTGACCAATTCTGTCAACATGTTGGACGACAACAGAAGCCAACGGCGAGCTACACGTCGTCTGACACACGAGCAAATGAACTGCGAGAGTTGGTTCTCAATGGTCTGGTGCTGAGTTACAATGAGAGTTGTGTTCTATTGAACATGAGTTTGATTTGATTGTATCTATATATGGTTATCTGATCTGTGTAGGAATTAACTGCAGATGCTGGTTTAAATGAAAGTTTGACACAAAAAGCTGGAGTAACTCAGCGGGACAGGCAGCATCTCTGGCGAGAAGGAATGGGTGACGTTTCTGGTCGTGACCCCTCTTCAGACTCGAATCAAAACGTCACCCATTTCTTCTGTTTGGATAGCATGCAAAACACAGCTTTTCAGTGCACCTCAGTGCACGTGACTATAATAGACATCGCCCTAACTGCAAATACTTGATTGTCGAGCAAAATACGAAATGCTGGTGAAATGGATGGACGTGGATGGGGATGAACAGTAGGGAAGATCGGTGCTCGTGAACGGTCTGGGTACTTGTCCACCCTGCCCTTGGAGCCAGCTCCGAGTCAGCTCTGAGAGGAAACATCTCCATCAGAGGTGAATGATGGTGCGTTAATGAGCTGATGTTGAGGAGATTTCTGAATGGATCGAGTCGATGGAGTGGGCCACTGGAGGCCCTGCAGAAGCCTGGGGCTCCATTAGACTGGGTGCCACTGGAGGCCCTGCAGAAGCCTGGGGCTCCATTAGATCAGGCTTCGTTGCAAGTGGCCATGCATGAGGAGTGGACGCGGCCTGCAGCGGCGGGTAGTGGAGGAGCAGTGATGGAGGCACATCGCCTGACCAGGCCATTCCCTGAAACTTCGACCCTGTGCTGGCACCAGGACAACGAGCCTTAATGCCCAAGTTAATACTCTACAACATTTTATTTTACATTTTGGACCTGAGGGGCTCAAGATGGTGCCTAAAATGTGGTAACTTGTGTGCTGACTCTAATTTGGTCTTGCACTCTTACACTTGGTCAGAAGAAGGGTTTCGACCCAAATCATCGCTTATCCATTCCCTCCACGGATGATGCCTGACCTACTGAGTTTCTCTAGCATTTTGCTTTTTGATTAGGTTGTCAACGTCGGTTCAAGAACCGGATAACTGCAGGAAAGTAGCTGTTGCTGAACATGGTAGTGTGGGGACTTCAGGCTTCTGCACCTGCTGATGGGCAATGCATGAAGCCTAGGTCTTAGGCCCGATGTGTCACCCAGTAAAAACAGAAGATGACTTTTGAGAGATACAGCATAGAAATAGGCCCTAGAGGTGGTAGAGCTGCTGCCTTACAGCACCAGACAACCGAGTTTGATCCTGACTATCGTTGCTGTCTGCACAGAGTTTGTACATTCTGCCTGTGACCACGTGGCTTTTTTCGGGTGCTCCAAAGACATACTCCAAAGGTTTGCAGGTTAATTAGCTTTGGCAAAATAGTAAATTGTCCCTACTGTGCAAGATAGTGATCGTACAGGGTGATCGCTGGTCGGCGTGGACATGGTGGGCTAAAGGCCCCATTTCTGCACTGTATCTCTGAAGTCTAAAGTCTGAAGTAAAGTCTAAAGACTGCGTCAGAGGTCAGGAATGAACCTTGGTTGCTGGAGCTGTAGCTGCAGTGCTATGAGGTTGCAGCTCATCTCCACACACTGTACCACAGTCCTTCGATCACAATGTTAGTTAGATTGCAGATAGACACGTAAAGCTGGAGTAACTCGGCAGAACAGTCAGCATCTCTGGAGAGAAGGAATGTGTGCTGTTTCGGGTTGAGACATAGAAACATAGAAAATTAGGTACAGGAGTAGGCCATTTGGTCCTTCAGGCCAGCACCGCCATTCAATATGGTCATGGCTGATCATCTAAAATCAGTATGTTTAAGAAGGAACTGCAGATGCTGGAAAATCGATGGTAGACAAAAATGCTGGAGAAACTCAGAGGGTGAGGCAGCATCTATGGAGTGAAGGAAAAAGGCACCATTTCGGGTCGAAACCCTTCGCCAGACTGAAGAAAGGTTTCGACCAGAAACGTTGCCTATTTCCTTTGCTCCATAGATGCTGCCTCACCTACTGAGTTTATCCAGCATTTTTGTCTACCATCTAAAATTAGTACCCCGTTCCAGGTATTTCCCCATATCCCTTGATTTTATTTAGCCCGAGGAGCTAAATCTAACTCTCTTTTTAAAACGTCCAGTGAATTGGCCTCCACTGCCTTCTGTGGCAGAGAATTCCACAGATTCACAACTCTCTGGGTGAATAAGAGATAGCCATTGAAGTGAACCTTTCTTCAGACCCTGCTGTGGACTAATGTAACTACAGAGGCAATAACCAATCACACTAAATCGAAGACTGACACTGGGGGCAAGAATCTTCAGGTCTTCATCAGTCTGCGTGGTCAGTTCCTACTAGAACAAATCAAAACATATCCATCATACCAGATTTTAAAAATATGCCTCCGAATGCAGTCGTCTTAATTAACTATTAATCTTAAAAATTGTAATCAATTTTCTCGGCAAAAAAATGTGTGCAATGAATGTGTTATTCCTTGGCCAAGTGAAATATGCCTTCCCTTGCACCAGTAATTACAGACATAATTTTAATGTATCTTAATTTAACAAATGGAAAATGAATGCAATGAATAATCAGGCGTCTGAAGCTAAAGGAAAAGAAAAGCAAATATATTAGCCTGGAAATTGGGTCCATTAGTGGCCATTGTTTATGTGCAAATTGAGCAAAAACTGATTTGACCCGAGGTAGTTCTCGTTCGTGATCATTTCAGAGTCAATCCACATCCATTACATTGGCCAAGTAATTTCAATGTGCATTTCACATTAGTTTAGTTTAGTTTCGAGAGATAAAGGACCTTCGGCCCACCGAGTCTGGACAGACCAGTGATCCCCGCACATTAGGAAGAGACCGACTTTGGTCCTTCCCACACAGTGGGAAACTTTGATTCTGCTGTGTGGGGATGTTTTATGTCAAACCCTATAGTGTGTTGTGTCCTTGTTTTTAATTGTATGGCTGTATGGGAATTTAATTTCACTGTGCCATCTGGCACATGTGATGAATAAATCTATCTTGTATCTCTTGTATCTTAACACAATCCCACACACACGACGGACAATTTTCATTTACAGCAAGCCAATTAACCTACGAACCTGTACGTCTTTGGAGTGTGAGAGGAAAGCGAAGATCTCGGAGAAAACCCGCACAGGTCAAGGGGAGAACGTACAAACTCCGTACAGCCAGCACTCATGATCAAGATCAAACCTGTCTCTTGTGGTGTAAAGGCAGTAGCTCGACCGCTGTACCACCGAGTGCTTAATCTTTTCCCAGTAGCAATGGCCTGCGGCGAAGTGTGTGAGCAGAAGACAATTAATCTACAAATGTGCACGTCTTTGCAATATGGATGGAAAGGGAGCACCCAGCGAAAAACCATGCGTTCACTGGGAGAATGTACTCACTCTGTACAGACAGCACCCGTGGTCAGGATCGAACCTGGGTCTCTGGCGCTGTAAGGTTGCCTCTCTACCTTTGCGCCACCGTGCCGCCTCGCAAGATATTGCACAAGATTTCAGCATCTGCAGTCCCTTGTGTCATGGTTAACATGCCCGCTGCTCCTCCATTACTTCACCCACAGAAATAGTGTTGAGGTATCTGATGGACCCTGAATGGCCTCTTCGCCTCTGGATCAATGCTTCCATGGCAAAGAGGAGGAATGGGAAGGGGCTCTATTTCTTTGCACCTCCAGAAAACAGATTTCTCACGTGACAAATCCCCGCCCCTGTAGGAGAATAATCTGCTCACTTTGGATCTCCCCGCTCACAATGGAGAGCAACCTGCTGAAGTGTGGCCTCTCCCCTGTGTTGGACAACCCCAAGCTGTTGATACACACTGTTAGTTTGTTCCTGGAATAGAGGGAAATAGGCCTAATGCAGGCAATTGGGATTAAATCAGAGAGCCTCCGTGGTCAGCATGGAAAAAATGGGCCGAAAGGCCTGGTTTGGTGCTGTACGATTCTACAATTCCATGGAGAGTAGGTTTATCAGTTCAAGAAGCAGAATGAAGCCATTCGGCCCATCACGTGTACTCCACCATTCAATCATGGCAGATCTTTCCCTCCCACCTAACCCTATTCTCCTGCCTTCTCCCCATGACATCTGACACCCGTACTAACCTAGAATATGTCAATCTTTGCCTTAAAAATATCCATTGACGGCCTCCACAATCTTCTGTGGCAAAGAATTGTATGGATTCACTACCCTCTGACTAAAGAACAACTGAATGAAAGATATGCAAAAATGTAATTATGCTAAAGGAAACAGGCAATTGTTAGCTATGAGCTAGGTGAAAACAAGTTGCAGACAATGAGATTCAACAGGACAACTTGTACTAGTTTCATACTTTTTTGCATATTTTTCGTTCATTTGTTCTGTATCTCTCTATATCACCGTCTATATCTCTAATTTCCCTTTCCACTGTCTGAAGAAGGATATAGACCCGAAACATCACCTATTTCTGTTCTCCAGAGATGCTGCCTGACCTGCTGAGTTACTCCAGCTTTGTGTGCCTATCTTTGGTTTAAACCAGCATCTGTAGTTCCTTCCTGCTAATCACTGCTACCTCGGCTCTCTTCCCCCATGCCCTGGTCTTTGTTGCTGTTACTGAACTGCCTAGGGGAATGTGATGGTAAGGGCTAGTGTCTGATCGTTAAGAACATAAAACATAGAAGTGTACAGCTGAGCAACAGGCTCTTCAGCCCACCATGTCTGTGCTCAGCATGCTGCCTGTTAAAATAATCTCCTCTGTCTGTATGCATCCATACATTTCCATTACCTACATATCCAGGTGCCTACCTGAAAGCTTCCTAAACGCTGCAATCTTACTACTTCCACCACCACCCCTGGCAACACATTACAGACACTCACCGCAACCTATAGAAATATTGAATTGCTGCCACCATTTGCATAAGCTTTGCTCAATAAACCAGGAAGGCTTCTGGTGTTTTGAGATTTAAACTGAAACCGTCCAATTGTCACTTTTGCTCATTATTTATCCCAAAGAAGCAACAACTGAAGTAGGAACAGGATCAAGCTTCTTGATCTGTGGATTCATCACTAGCTGTAAGGCCACACTAATTCCAGATGACAAAAGCATCTCCTTGAGTCCTTTTTTTCCCTTTTCTTTGCGCTGAGGGCTATTTATCACACCACTGTAGTGGCTGGCCTGGACTCGCATGCTGGGCCTGTTCAACATCAGCCACAATGGCATCAGCAGTGTATTCAGCTAAGAATCAACTCCTCCATCCAAAGATCCAAGCAGAGATAGCCAAACCAGACCATAATGGAGAAGGTGAGGACAGACTCTATGATGGCCGTATAGAATTGGACCATCATTGCCTGTGGAAGATTGTGCTTCCTCAGCTGCCGCAGGAAGTACATCCTCTTTTGTGCCTTTTTGACTGTGGATTTGATGGCGTTTGGAACCTAATGTGATGTTAAGGCCCCCTAACTAATGGTGGAAGTGCTGGCCTTGGAGTCACTGCCGCCTGGATCAATTGGATTGATTCCTGTTGTTCTGGACCAATTATCATTCAGACTTCAGAAGTACAGATAGAGAAAGTCGATATGACCATGCGAGGAGAAATTCCTGATGAAAGAGTCTGTCAGACTGTCAGAACACAGTGGTTTCTATGAACAATTCAGCCATGGGCAATAATTGACAATTATCAGTCTATGTTGTTAACTATTCATGAGTATTGCTGGTGGAAAGAGAACAACTTTAGAGTATCCCACCATCTCTTCATAATGCTCTCAGAATAGTGCATGTACTGTATGTGTCGTATGATCTTGCTGCAATATTTGTAAAACAAAGAATTTCACATGTGGCAATAAAACACAATTGAACCATTGACCAAGACAAGAGGTCTCTGACTCTCAACCAAACCCCACTCTTGGGATGTCAATGCTAGTCCTCCCTCTCCCTTATTTCCACATTCTCGAGGTAGCAAAACAATTAACAGTCTTAATTTTTTTAGTTTAGTTTAGTTTAGATTAGAGATATAGTGTGAAAATCGGCCCTTCAGCCCACTAGGTCTGCGCTGACCAGCGATCCCCTGACACCAACACTATCCTACTCACACAAGGGCCAATTTACAATTTTATCAAAGCCAATTAACCTACAACCCTGAAGGTCTTTGGAGCGTGGGAAGAAACCGGAGATCCTGGAGCGATCCACCCAGGTCACGAGGACAACGCACAATCTCCGTACAGACAGCATCTGAAGTCAGGATTGAACCTGTGTCTCTGGCGCTGTAAGGCTCCATGATTGCGCCACCATGCCACACTTTCCGCTGCGACACCACTCCGTCCTTTTTTTTAACACCCTGGACCCATCAGAACTAGAAAACCGGAGCCACGGTTAATGGCCTCCCTTCCTCAGAGCTGGAGGGTGAACACTGAAGGGAGCTTTAAATACCAGCTGTGAAGGAAGGAACTGCAGATGCTGGTTTAAACCGAAGATAGACACAACATGTTGGAGTAACTCAACGGGACAGGCAGCATCTCTGGAAAGTAGGAATGGGTGACGTTTCAGTTCCAGACCCTACTTCAGGCTTTAAATACTAGCTCCCGGCTCATAGACCCTGAAGCGGAAGTAAATGGAGAACAAACAACAAAATCTCTCCCAGTGCTCTGAATACATGGACCACCTCTCCATGTGATGCAGCAAGGAAAAAAGCTGGTTAAAGGATAAGCTTTTAATACTCGGTAGACAAAAGTGCTGAAGAAACTCAGCGGGTGCAGCAGCATCTATGGAGCGATGGAAATAGGCAACGTTTCAGGCCGAAACCCTTCTTCAGACTGATGTGGGGGGGGGGGATGGGGGGAAGGAAGGAAAAAGGAAGAGGAGGAGCCCGAGGGCTGAGGGAGAGCTGAGAAGGGAAGGAGACAGCAATGGCTACTGGAAATTGGTGAATTCAATGTTTATGCCACTAGGGTGCAGACTGCCCAAGCGGAATATGAGGTCCTGCTCCTCCAATTTCCAGTGGTGCTCACTCTAGCCATGGAGGAGGCCCAGGAAAGAGAGGTCAGATTCGGAATGGGAGGGGGAGTGTAAGTGCTGAGCCACCGGGAGGTCAGTTTAGTTAATGCAGAGTGAGCGAAGGTGTTGGGCGATGCGATCGCCAAACCTACGCTTGGTCTCACCGATGTAGATCAGCTGACATCTAGAGCAGCAGATGCAACAGATGAGGTTGGAGGAGATGCAGGTGAACCTCTGTCGCACCTGGAACAACTGCTTGGGTCCTTGAATGGAGTCGAGGGTGGGAGGTGAAGCGACAGGTGTAGCACCTCTTGCGGTTGCAAGAGAAAGTGCCTGGGGAGGGGATGGTGCAGGAGGGAAAGGAAGAATTGACCAGGGAGTTACGGAGGGAGCGGCCTTTGCGGAAAGCAGACAGGGGGGGAGATGGGAAGATGTGGCGAGTTGTGGGGTCATGTTGGATGTGTCGAAAATGACAGAGGACTATTTGTTGTATGTGACGATTTTCCAGCATCTGCAGTTCCTTCTTAAAAACCTTTATACTCATTCCCCATTGTAATGCAAGTCCAGTCAATTGTGGAGAAAGAGATGTAATCTGATCAGCGGCTGTAGCAATGCAGCCAGGAGCTCGTACTGTGAAGTGGAGATATGCAGTGATAACATAATTTCCAATGTGTTGGTGACAGAATTTCTATTAAATCTGAATTGGGAGGCTTAAACGTAGTTTCATTAAGTCAATGCAAAAAGTAACAAAAAAAATGTGACAGTCTGTCCTGATATCAATGAGGCCAGCATCAATAAGTAGGAAGGAACTGCAGATGCTGTTTAAACTGAAGATTGGCACAAAAAACTGGAGTAAAGGGTCTGTCCCACCAGCATGCGATTGCATGCGTCTAGCGCAACCAAACGTGGTGGCTTGAGGCGTACGGCCTCGCGGGGCCGGTCCCACTTCCAACCGCGGAGCCGTCTGGAGTTGTGCGGGGCAGTCACGACATCATACTCACCAATCAGCTCGGCAGGAGGCGGGCCGACTGAATTTGGATGTCGCACGGCATCGGGCGGATAGGTCATCATGCAACGGCACGCCGGGCGGTGACGTCATCGCGCAATGCCACGTGCTAGGTGTACAGCATCAAGACGCTGCCTACGACGTTGAAACGCTGCGTACAGCCTCAATGCGGCTGCGGGCCGACAGGCCATTGCCGCGCAGAATTTTTGGACAGTGTCAGTTTTTCGAAGCCCCGCGCGATGTTGGGACCAGCCCCGCACAACTCCATACGGCTCCGGCGATCGAAGTGGGACAGGCCCTGCGGGGCCGTACGGCTCAAGCTCACCACATGCAGTCGCATGCTGGTGGGACAGGCCATTAACTCAACAGGCCAGACAACATCTCGGGAGGAGATCTTCTTCAAAGTTGGCATACTTTGAAGAGAATTTATAGTGGAGCAGATGAGATGTGTAGGAAGGAACTGTAGAGGCTGGTTTAAACAGAACCGAAATGTCACATAATCCTTCTCCCCAGCGATGCTATCTGGTCCGCTAAGTTAAGGACCTGTCCAACTAGGCCGTCATTTGCACACCATTTACGCGACCTCCAAAAGTGTGGCCGTCGCGTTGTGGTGCACGGGTAGCATGTGGGTAGCGCGGGCCGGGCGCATGGAGAGATGTGGGGGAGTGTGGAGTTGCGCGCGGTATCGCGTGGCGATCCAGGATTACGTGTTGCACAAAATGGTTGCGCCACATGCGTCACGCATTGCGTCACGCATCGTGTACGCACGCAGACGCATTGGGTACGCATGCTGATGTATTGGCGCCCCGACGTCTCACGTGTATCGCGTGGTGACTCATGGTTACGTCACCGTGCGTGACCATGCATTGCCGCGCGCCACAGGGTATTCTAATGATGTCACCCACACCAAACGGCATGATGACGCATGATTTGCATGCAAAGTCACACGTAATGATGTGTCAACCTATTTTACATATGACTCGTAAATGAGGCGCAAATGAAGACCAAGTGGGACAGGCCCTTTACAGTCCACCAGCTGTTTGTGTCTAGGACACATCAATGAGGCAGGGTGCTGTTGATACTGCTGTGTGCTTACTGTGTTACCTAGTAACAAGGTCATTGTTGTGCATGATGGAGGTGGAAGGTGCTCGCTACAAGGCAATGCAGGTCAGATATCCACAGTAGGAATGGCAAAGTGAGGGACCTGCCTTTCGTCCCAGCGTGATTGCTGGTCAGTGCTGACCTAGTGGGCTGAAGGGCCTGTTTCCTCGCAATATCTCTCAAATCTAAATTTTAAATCTAAATCTAATTATGGAAGGTCTTCCTCAGTTCATGCAAGTGAGTTTTTTAGTTTTGGTTCCAGATCTGGTAGGTAGCACACATATTAAGTTAATGTGCTGTAAGCATAATCTCACACTCAATGTCCATCTCGTCCAAGGAGAACATTGTCCACCAGACCAATACCATCGTATTGCTTTAATGATAAATACAAGAAATTAATTTTACCGCTGGTCTTTTCATAAATCATCATTCAGTTTTTTAGTTTAGTTTAGAGATACAGTGCGGAAACAGACCCCTGAGTCCGCACCGACCAGCGATCCCCACACATTAACACCATCTCCACACACACTAGGGACAATTTACACTTATGCCGAGCCAATTAACCTACATACCTGTACGTCTTTGGAGGGTGGGAGGAAACTGAAGATCTCGGAAAAAACCCACGTGGTCATGGGGAGAACATACAAAGTCCGTACAGACAGCACCCGTAGTCAGGATCAAACCAGGGTCTCTGGCACTGCCAGCGCTGTAAGGCAGCAACTCTATCACTGCGATGTGAGCAGAGGTTGGCCATTTGGTCCATCGAGTCTACTCTGCCATTCTATCATAGCTGATCTATCTTTCCTTCTCCCCATAACCGCTGATGCCCTTAGATGTCATGAAGTGAAACACTGGATAGTGAGGCTGGGAACTGAAGCACAGAAGCAGCTCCCAGCTGATCAGGCATCATCTGAAGGTGCCAGAAGACCTACTGCATCACCACTCTAGTAACTCACCTTCAATCCTGACCTTGGGTGCTGCTTGTGTGGAGTTTGCATGTTCTCCTGGCAGTTCCAGTTTCCTCTCTCATTCCAAAATACTATGGGTTGGCAGCTTAACTGACAACTGTGAAGGTGTGGGTAAGTTGTAAAATCAGTGGGGGTGTTTGTGAACTTGTGGGGAGAAAATGTTACAGTGAAAGGTTATGGGGGAACAGGCCCTTCGGCCCGCTGTGTCCGTGCTGACCAGTGATCACCCCGTACACTAACACTATCCTACACACTGGGGAAGATTCACAATTTTATTGAAGCCACTTAACCTACAACCCTGCACGTCTTTGGAGTGTGGGAGGAAACCGGACCACCAGGAGAAAAACCCACACGGTCACAGATGGAACGTACAAACTCCATACAGACAGCACCCGAAGTCAGGATCGAACCCTGGTCTCTGGCAGTATCTCTACTGCTGCATCACTGTGCAGCCCCAGTGCAATGAAAACAAACAGTAAAACAAGGAACTGCCGATGCTGGTTTATAAAAAAAGACCCAAAGTGCTCAAGTTATTCAGCGGGTCAGACAGCAGTTCTGGAATACATGGATAAATAGAAAATAGGTGCAGGAGTAGGCCATTCGGCCCTTCGAGCCTGCACCGCCATTCAATATGATCATGGCTGATCATCCTACTCAGTATCCCGTACCTGCCTTCTCTCCATACCCCCTGATCCCTTTAGCCACAAGGGCCACATCTAACTCCCTCTTAAATATAGCCAATGAACTGGCCTCGACTACCCTCTGTGGCAGAGAATTCCAGAGATTCACCACTCTCTGTGTGAAAAATGTTTTTCCCATCTCGGTCTTAAAGGATTTCCCCCCTATCCTTAAGCTGTGACCCCTTGTCCTGGACTTCCCCAACATCGGGAACAATCTTCCTGCATCTAGCCTGTCCAACCCCTTAAGAATTTTGTAAGTTTCTATAAGATCCCACCTCAATCTCCTAAATTGTAGCGAGAATAAGCCGAGTCTATCCAGTCTTTCTTCATATGAAAGTCCTGACATCTCAGGAATCAGTCTGGTGAACCTTCTCTGCACTCCCTCTATGGCAATAATGTCCTTCCTCAGATTTGGAGACCAAAACTGTATGCAATACTCCAGGTGTGGTCTCACCAAGACCCTGTACAACTGAAGTAGAACCTCCCTGCTCCTATACTCAAATCCTTTTCCTATGAAAGCTAACATACCATTCGCTTTCTTCACTGCCTGCTGCACCTGCATGCCTACTTTCAATAACTGGTGTACCATGACACCCAGGTCTCGTTGCATCTCCCCTTTTCCTAATCGGCCACCATTTAGATAATAGTCTGCTTTCCTGTTTTTGCCACCAAAGTGGATAACCTCACATTGATCCACATTATACTGCATCTGCCAAACATTTTCCCACTCACCCAGCCTATCTAAGTCACCTTGCAGTCTCCTAGCATCCTCCTCACAGCTAACACTGCCCCCCAGCTTAGTGTCATCCGCAAACTTGGAGATGTTGCCTTCAATTCCCTCATCCAGATCATTAATATATATTGTAAATAGCTGGGGTCCCAGCACTGAGCCTTGCGGTACCCCACCAGTCACTGCCTGCCATTGTGAAATGGACTCGTTTACTCCTACTCTTTGCTTCCTGTTTGCCAGCCAGTTCTCTATCCACATCAATACTGAACCCCCAATATCATGTGCTTTAAGTTTGTATACTAATCTCTTATGTGGGACCTTGTCGAAAGCCTTCTGAAAGTCCAGTTACAACACATCCACTGGTTCTCCCCTATCCACTCTACTAGTTACATCCGCAAAAAATTCTATAAGATTCGTCAGACATGATTTACCTTTCGTAAATCCATGCTGACTTTGTCCAATGATTTCACCACTTTCCAAATGTGTTGCTACCCCATCTTTAATAGCTGACTCTAGCAGTTTCCCCACTACCGATGTTAAACTAA
Organism: Leucoraja erinaceus; assembly: GCF_028641065.1. Taxonomy (NCBI): domain Eukaryota; kingdom Metazoa; phylum Chordata; class Chondrichthyes; order Rajiformes; family Rajidae; genus Leucoraja; species Leucoraja erinaceus. The sequence goes on along the minus strand of NC_073408.1, from coordinate 22,574,531 downwards.
CTGGTCTGTAATTCCCCGTTTTCTCTCTCCCTCCCTTCTTAAAAAGTGGGGTTTCGTTAGCTACCCTCCAATCCACAGGAACTACTCCAGAATCTAAAGAGTTTTGAAAAATTATCACTAATGCATCCACTATTTCTGGAGCTACTTCCTTAAGTACTCTGGGATGCAGCCTATCTGGCCCTGGGGATTTATCGGCCTTTAATCCATTCAATTTATCCAACACCACTTCCCGACTAACCTGGATTTCACTCTGTTTCTCCATCTCCTTTGACCCGCGGTCCCCTGCTATTTCCGGCAGATTATTTATGTCTTCTTTAGTGAAGACAGAAGTTGTGGGTCGGGACCCTTCTTCAGGAATGGGGGGGAGAAGAGCAAAAGCTGGTGTATCTAGGAGAGGTAGGATGGATTGATGGGTGGAGTCAGGAGAGAGGGGGTGGCATAGAGAGGCTGGGATGTATTTAGTGGAGGTAACCAGGGTCTACGGATAATGGTTTCAGATGGTAAAGGAAGGAGGTGCATTGGGTTAACAAGATGGGGGGGGGGGGGGGGGGGTGAAGAGAGTGGATGGAGGGGGAAGAGGTCAGGTGAAAGGAGCCAGGTGAAAGAAATAGTACGGGTGTCAGGGGTTATGGGGAGGAGAATTGGGTTGAGAGGGAAAGATAGATCAGCCATGATTGAATGGTAAACTTGATGGGCCGAATGGTCTATTTCTGCCACAATAATTTATGGGACAGGTTACCTGAAATTAGTAGATTCATGTTCATGCCATCGGGATGTAGACTGCCGAGCCTAATATGTGCCGGGTTTTGCCCCATGCCCCCACCCCCATCCACTCGCTATCTCCCCTCTCCTCTTTCAATATAGAGGAAGGGTCCCGACCCGAATCATCAAATATCCATTTCCCTCCATAGATACTGCCTTACCTACTAGGTTTCTCCAACAGTGTTAACATGAACTCTATTCCTCTTAGAGTCATCGTCATAGAATGATGGAGCGTGGAAACAAGCCCTTTGGACCAACTTGCCCACACCGGTCAACATGTCCCAGCTACACTAGTCCCACCTGCCTGCGTTTGATCCATTTCCCTCCAAACCCATCCTATCCATGTACCTGTCTAATTGTTTTTTAAATGTTGGGATAGTCCCTGCCTCAACGACTTCCTCTGGCAACTTGTTCCGTACACCCACCACCCTTTGTGTGAAAAAATTACACCTCAGGTTCCTATTACATTTTTTCCCCTTCACTTTAAACATTTGTCCTCTGGTCCTCAATTCACCTACTCTGGACAAGAGACTCTGTGAATCTACCCGATCTAGACACAAAAAGCTGGAGTAACTCTCTGGGACAGGCAGCATCTCTGGAGAGAAGGAATGGGTGACGTTTCGGGATGAGACCCTTCCTCAGACTCTACCCGATCTATTCCCCTCATGATTTTATACACCTCTATAAGATCACCCCTCATCCTCCTGTGCTCCAAGGAATAGAGTCCCGGCCTACTCAACCTCACCCAATAGCTCAGACCTTCTAGTCCTGGCAACATCCTTGTAAATCTTCTCTGTACTCTTTCCAGTTTGCCAACATCTTTCATATAACATGGTGCCCAGAACTAAACACAATACTCTAAATGCAGCCTCCCCAACATCTTATATGAGTGCAACATGGCCTCCTAACCTCTACACTTAACACTCAATACTTCTATACTCTTGCTACAGATGCTTATAGAAACGTACAAAATTCTTAAGGGGTTGGACAGGCTAGATGCAGGAAGATTGTTCCCGATGTTGGGGAAGCCCAGGACAAGGGGTCACAGCTTAAGGATAGGAGATGAGAAGAACTTTTTTCACACAGAGAGTGGTGAATCTCTGGAACTCTCTGCCACAGAGGGTAGTTGAGGCCAGTTCATTGGCTATATTTAAGAGGGAGTTAGATGTGGCCCTTGTGGCTAAGGGGATCAGAGGGTATGGCGAGAAGGCAGGTACGGGATACTGAGTTGGATGATCAGCCATGATCATATTGAATGGCGGTGCAGGCTCGAAGGGCCGAATGGCCTACTCCTGCACCTAATTTCTATGTTTCTATGCTGCCCGACCCGCTGCGTATATCCAGTGCTGGCTCTTTGTTGATATCCAACAAGTGCGGGCCCTTTGGCCTCGGGTGACCCGAGTACATTTTTAAATAGAAGGATATTTCTAACCATACAGCGTAATGCAAATGAAGCATGTAAATATTAGAATGACAAAATTAATCAGCTTGTGATGATCCTGCTCTAATCCTGAACTAAACTCCTTAAACCCCTAAACTTTGCCAGGGAGCAGAAGTTTGGGTTAATACTTCCTGTTGAAAACCAAATTATTTTAATACAAATTATTTATTTCAAATCCATTTTTCGATGGAACATTCATCACAAGTGCTTTTAGTTATTAAGCCGATGTTAAGGAGCCTTGCCAGTTTCAATTGATCTGAAATATTTTTCATCGCATTGAATAAATGGGCCTCGAGAAAGACAGACGTGAGGCACTGTGAATGTGCACAGATTTTCCCGCTGTTAACCCAATCATGCTCAGCGCACCCTGTTAATATTTAAACTGTGCTAAGTGAGTGGATACTGAGCATAATGGATATTTGAACCGAGCAGATTTAATCAGGGAAAGCTGTCGTTTTTTTCTTTGTCATGCCGGATTAAGATTTTGTGTTTATTTAAACCGGGCAGATGTTTCAATCAGCTTCATGTAGAAAGGATGAATGCCGAGAGATGCACAATTTTTCTAATCCATTAAAGCGGAATCCATTGGTATGGGGCTTCCAAAGGGATTATAATGTGATTTGCAGCATTATAAGCATGATCGGGTCTCAGCTCAATGTTTTAAATATTTACATTCATGCTTTCCAAATCATGTGAATGCAACTGGGGGAAAAAAAACAAACAAATGGCCTAGAATGAGGAATCAGTGGAAAGCCACAATTCTGTGCAGGAATCGGACCCCGCTGAAACGTATTCAGCAGGGGCGCATAGCTGGAATAGTTTAAAGGTGAAGAATCTAATCAAATATAATGAGTAGCTCGGTGGCAACATAGCTCATGGATCGACTACTCATTCCGCCACCTTACTCTAATCATAAGATCCCAAGCCAACATTCTCCAAGGAAGGCTTGTAGGAGATGTATCAACATTGCCCAGTACATCACAGATCCTGACCTGCCCACCATCAAAGGAATCTCTCATGGGCTACAGTGGTGCAGCGGTAGAGTTGCTGTCTTACAGTGCCAGACACCCGGTTCGATACTGTACTTTTCTTTGTACATTCTTCTCGTGACCGCATGGGTTTTCCCCGGGTGCTCCAGTTACCTCCAGCACTCCAAAGATGTACAGGTTTGCAGGTTAAGGTTGCAGGAGACTCTTGTTCAGTCTGAAAAGAATGGTCTTGAGCCCAAACATCACCCATTGCTTCTCTCTAGAGATGCTGCCGGTCCCACTGAGTTACTCCTGCTTTTTGCGTCCATCTTCAAATTTTTTGGTCCCGCTGTGGGAGTAGAAGTCGGGGGCAGATCCGGACCCGGACCGCAATTGCCTTGAGCCCCAGGCCGTGCTCGGCGATCGTTTGCCTGCTTCTGATGCTGTTGGAGGTGAGACTTGCGTCGCGCCAGGGTCTTGGGCCTGTCGCACTTTGGCCGTCAGTTACGTGACAGGCCGTTGGCGCGCACATTTTTCATTCGATGCAAAAATTTTGGAGCCCCGCGCGATGTCGCGCACAACAACATACCCCTCAGCGCTTCTCAGTGGGACGTGCCCCTCACGGCCATTCGATGCCCATGCGCCTCAACGTGACCACGAGGTCGGGTAATTTGCGTGCCAAGGACATGTAAGTGGGACAGGCCCTTTACGCTGTACCTCAGTACACATGACAATAAACTGAACTCAAACTCAGGATAATGCTAGTGTACGGCGATCGCTAGACAGCGTGGACTAGGTGGGCCGAAGGGCCTGTTTCTGCAGGGCCCTGGCAAACCTCTATGTTTTTTGGTTTTTGAACTGTGTTGTTTTTTTTTAAATTTATGTAACGTGTTTTTGTTTGTCTGTTATATTATCTACTGAGCACAGTTTATGTGACACCTGTCGTGCTGCTGCTAGGAGCGAGCATTTCATTATTTCGTTCTGGAAGATGTGACAATAAAGACAGCCAATTTCTCTCTACCAACACTCTCCTCCACAGCGCAGAACTGGTCCTCACCCTTAACAATTTCTCCTTCGACTCCTTCCACTTCCTCCAAGTCCAATGCGCAGCTATGGGCACTCGCATGGGCCCCAGCTATGCCCCTAGGGTACATCGAACATTCCCTGTTCCAAGCATATACTGGCCATATCCACAACCTCTACCTCCGCTACATTGACGACTGCTTCGGTGCTACCTCCTGCACCTATGCAGAACTCACTGACTTGATTAACTTTAATACTAATTTCCATCCTGCGCTCAAATTCACTTGGCGCATCTCTGACATTTCCCTACCGTTTCTTGATCTCACCATCTCCATCACAGGAGACAGACGATCAACTGACATTTATTATAAACCAAGGACTCCAACAGGTATCTAGATTACACTTCTTCCCACTCTGCGTCATGTAATGACTCAATCCCCATCTCCAAATTCCTTCGTCTATGCAGCATTTGTGCCCAAGATGAGGTGTTCCATACCAGGACATCAGAGATGTCCTCATTCTTTAGGGAACTGGGGCTTCCCCTCTCCCATCATAGATGAGGCCCTCACTAGGATGTCCTAGATACCCCGCAGCTCCGCTCTTACTCCCCCTCCCCCACAGTCGCCACAGGGACAGAGTTCCCCTAGTCCTCAACTTCCGTTGCATACAACACATAGTCAGAGGGTGGTGAATCTGTGGAATTCTTTGCCACAGATGCCTGTGGAGGCCAAATCAGTGGATATTTTTAAGGCAGGGATAGATAGATTTGTGATTAGTACTGGTGTCAGAGGTTATGGGGTTAGGAGGGAGAGATAGATCAACCACGATTGGATGGCGGAGTAGACTCGATGGGCCGATTGGCCTAATTCTGCTTCTATCACATGACATAGTCTAACCATAGTCCGATCCCGCCGTCCATCTAACCTCCTATCCGTCTAATTCCCCACATGTTCCACCATGTCACCAATCATCCATCTAACAATCAATCCACCCATCCAGCATTCATCCCTCACTCCCACCCACCCATCCACCCACATCTCCATCCCTTCCTCAAGCATCTAAACATTGACCCGCCCAACCCTGTCCACACATTCCATCAACCATCAACACTTTCCTCTGTCCATCCACCCACCCATCTCTGCCCTATCCAGCGTCTCATACTTTCACCCTTCCTTGGCATTACATATGTGGTAACACAGCGGTACAGTTGCTTCTATACAGCACCATGGACCTGAGTTTGAACTTAATAGAGTGCATGTGACGTCGCATGGCACCCCCCCGCACACAAACGGGCATTGGAGGAACAGACCCAACGGGTCTGCACTGGGTCTAGTTATTGTTATTATTGCACTATTGTGGTTTGTTTGTTTTTTATGTGTGTGCGTGTTTGTGTCTGTGTATATACATTCTCATTTATCATATTGATTATAGTGTACGATGTTCACATATTCTGTTGTGCTGCCGCAAGTATGAATTTCATTGTTCTATCTGGGACATAGGACGATAAATCACTCTTGACTCTTAGACATAGACATAGACATAGGAAATTTCATAGACATAGACATAGAAAATAGGTGCAGGAGGAGGCCATTCGGCCTTTCGAGCCAGCACCGCCATTCATTGTGATCATGGCTGATCGTCCCCAATCAATCGTCATGGCTGATCGTCCCCTGCCTTCTCCCCATATCCCTTGATTCCACTAGCCCCTAGAGCTCTATCTAACTCTCTCTTAAATCCATCCATTGATTTGGCCTCCACTGCCCTCTGTGGCAGAGAATTCCACAAATTCACAACTGTCTGGGTGAAAAAGTTTTTTCTCACCTCAGTCTTAAATGTCCTCCCCTTTATTCTAATAGTCCTGTCCCATTGTACGAGTTCATTCAAGAGTTCTCCCAAGTTTGCCCGATTCAAACTCGGAGATTTACGGTAATGGCCGCTCGCAGGTACTCGGGGCTCCCGTGAAGATTTTTCAACATGTCTTCCCGAGCTTACCACGTTTCCCAAGTACCTGCCATCAACGTTATGAGCTGCTAAGAGATGTCCCCGAGCTCCGACGTACCTGCTACGTTCATTCTACATGCTTACGACGAGTTTGATTTTTTTTTAAACTCGGGAGAGCTCTTGAATGAACTCGTACAGTGGGACAGGGCTTTAAGGCTGTGACCCCTGATTCTGGACTTGCCCAACATTGGGAACATTTTTCCTGCATCTAGCTTGTCCAGTCCTTTTATAATTTTATATATTTCCATAAGATACCCCCTCATCCTTATAACCTCCAGTGAATCCAAGCCTAGTCTTTTCAATCTTTCCTCGTATGAGAGTCCTGCCATCCCAGGGATTAATCTCGTGAACCTACTCTGCACTGCCTCAATCACAAGGATATCCTTCCTCAAATTAGGAGACCAAAACTGTACACAATACTCCAGATGTGGTCTTACCAGAGCCCTATACAACTGACTCTTGACTTGAAGATAGGGTTTCCTTCTGATGAGAGGAAGTGAGTTCCATAAAAAAACCTACTGAAGAAACTGCATGGATCTGCAAGGTTGCCCATTTTCCTATCTACATAGAATTATAAGATCATAAGATCCCTTGGATATGCACTCTTTCATGGGAGAAACAAAACAGCGGTTATGCAGTCCCTCCCTCTAAGAGTCTTATATATCTCAATAAGGTTTACAAACTTATTTGAGGGCGACTGTTCACTGGACAATTCAGGGGGAGGTGACAGCTGCAACAGGCCTTCATAAGATCATAAATTCATAAATTATAGGAGCAGAATTAGGCCATTTGGGCCATCAAGTCTACTCCGCCATTCATTCATGGCTGATCTACCTTTCCCTCCAGAAGGCAGTGGAGGACAATTCACTGGATGTTTCCAAGATAGAGTTAGATTTAGCTCTTAGGTCTAAAGGAATCAAGGGATATGCGGAAAAAGCAGGGATACTTATTTTAGATGATCAGCCATGATCATGTTGGATGGCGGTGCTGGCTCGAAGGGCCAAATGGTCTACTCCTGCACCTATTTTTCTATGTTTCAATGTTTCTAACCCCATTCTCCTGCCTTTTCCCCATAACCTCTGACGCCCGTACTAATCAAGAATATATCTATCTCGGCCTTAAATATATCCACTGACAGCCTCCACAGTCTTTAGTGGCAAAGAATTCCACAGATTCACCACCCTCTGACTAAAGAAACTCCTCCTCACCTCCTTCCTAAAAGAACGTCCTTTAATTCTGAGGTTATGACCTCTAGTCCTAGACTTTCCCACAAGTGGAAACATCCTCTCCACATCCACTCTATCCATGCCTTTCACTATTCTGCACGTTTCAATGAGGTCCCCTCATTCTTCTAAACTCCAGCAAGTGCAGGCCCATTGCTCAGCATATGTGAACCCACTCATTTCTGGGATCGTTCTTGAAAACCTCCTCTGGACCCGTTCCAGAGCCAGCACATCCTTCCCACGTAGACAAAGGAATTGGGGGAGAGAGTTAGATTTAGCTCTTCGGGCAAACGGAATCGAGGGATATGGGGAGAAAGCGGGAATGGTGTACTGATTTTGGATGATCAGCCATGATCATATTAATCCCTGGCTCGAAGGGCCGCATGTTTCTAACCATCAGCAAGCATCAACAGGTGTCAGATGTTATGGGCAGAAGGCAGGAGAATGGGGTTAGCAGGGAGAGATAGATCAGCCGTGATTGTATAGCAGAGTACACTTGATGGGCCGAATGGCCTAATTCTACTCCTATTCCTTATGACCTGATGACCTAACCTGTGGGCTCTGGGTCCTAAGATTTCCCTCTGGTATCTCCTCACGTCTGATTCCTACGGCAATGGGCAGATTACAGAGGTGTTTCATCATTAGTCGAACACTAGCTCACATTTCCTTGATCCCAGCGCTCCAGAAGTCAGCACAGCATCCAGTGACTCTCACAGCAGTTTCTCCTTCTGACATCTAATCTTACTCACACTGATCTGAGTTGCACTAAGGTTTGCTCTTAGTTTCTACCAATAAATAAATAATGTGCATGGCAGTGAATTAAATTCAAACCTCAACATTACAATTTAATGGATAGTTTTCCTGCTTCGGATAGAATATGTTACACATCTTAACCTGTTGGGGTGTTATCACCTTTCAATATTAAAGCTATATCCCACCACGTTAATTTGATGTTCTATTTCTTGGGCTGAATGCAAGGGAATTTTATTCTTAGCTTCTGCAACAAAATAAATTATGCAACCTACAGTAAACTAAAGTCGATTCAATAAGCTCTGGGATGAAAGCATTGTTATTTGAGGAAGGGAGAAAAAGGGATAGGTGCAATGATTAATTGTGATTTACAGTAAATACCATCATGAGATGACTCTCTTAAAAGGGGTTTTAATTATTAAATCATCAGGGTGGCATGGTGACGCAGCAGTAGAGTTGCTGCCTTAATTATGCCCCTGTCCCACTTAGGAAACCTGAGCTGAAACCTCTGGAGACTTTGCGCCCCACCCAAGGTTTCCGTGCGGTTCCCGGAGGTTGCAAGTGGTTGCCGGAGGTTGCAGGTAGTGGAAGCAGGTAGGGAGACTAAGAAAAACCTCCGGGAACCGCACAGAAACCTTGGGTGAGGCGGAAAGTCTCCAGAAGTTTACGTTCAGGTTTCCTAAGTGGGACAGGGGCATTATAGCGCTTGTAGTGCTGGAGACTCGGGATCCATCCTGACTACGGGTGCTGTCTGTAAGGAGTTTGTATGTGACCGCGTGGGTTTTCTCTGAGATCTTTGGTTTCCTCCCACACTCCAAAGACGTACAGGTGTGTAGGTGAATTGACTTGGTATAAATGTAAATTGTCCCTAGAATGTGTAGGATAGTGTGGGTATTGCTGGTTGGCGCAGACTCGGTGGGCCGAAAGGCCTGTTTCCGAGCTGTAAATCTAAACTAATCGAAACTAAATGAATTATGCAAGTAAAATGGGGCAATAGGTCTCAGCCCCATTTGGGGTTAACAATGGTGTTAGACAAGGGGGGATTTTGTCCACAGTCCTTTTTAATAGTAAGATTAAATGAGAACTTACCAATTTGAAGTTTGATCTTTATTTTATGAGGAGTTACGATGAGGGATTACGTGAAGACCCAGCCAGCACGTGTGCGCGACATTCTTCAAAGCAGCGGTGTGGAATCACAGTAATAGTAATTGAAATAAACATAGTAAGATAAAATAACTAATATACCAGTTGGCCTTTATAATAGAGGGCGGGAGCAGAGGGCACGTAATCCCTCATCGTAACTCCTCATAAAATAAAGATCAAACTTCAAACTGGTAAGTTCTCATTTAATCTTACTATTTTACTTCGGAGTCACGTGAGTGCCTACGTGAAGAACCCGTCCAGCACGCATGCGCAACATGAGCGTTCACGCAGTGCAACAGCGACGAACGGGAGTACGGGCGCTCCCGCTACAAGTTGAAAGAACGGACCGTTAGGTAAGTACTTACCCACAGGTTCGAGTTGCCAAACTTTGCTCTTCTTTGTGCTCCAGGGGAAAACTGGGGAGAGCAAAGCAGCACCGAGGAAAAACAGCCCCGTTCGACTCCAGGGAAGGAGCGTCCCATCAGTGGAGGGGGCGAGAGGCGGCACCTGGACCGCACACGCTGCGGTCCACAGACACGGGCACCGAGCCGCAGCCCAGGCCGCTAGAGTTGCCTGACCAACAGCAGCGGACTGGAGGGAAATCAACATCAAATCGGCCGGTAATCCCTGCAACTCCGACAAGGAGACTCGCCGCCCGAGAACAGGCAGCTGCTTGAGCAAAGTTCGAAACCATTCGTCGGGCTGGAGACAGACACACGGAAGACGGACAGCCCGGCTCATTCAGAGAGCCGGCACTTCAAACTACCGCCCGAAAGCGAGAAAGTGTCTGTCTCCAAGCCTTAGACAAAGGTCATGGAGGAAAAAACTCCAGTGAGACTTGCCTCGGGAGCTGGGGCCAGCTCGCCAAGGGAGCACAAACACTCCCGCTCCAGTGCACTAACAGCACTGGACATCTCCCTCATCCGAGGAGATCGATGGCGATCAGGGCTGGGCTGGTCAAGAAGAGGGGTCACTGGCTGAACAACATTGGGAGTATGCTTGAGGTACAGGACCTGGAAGAGCTGCTGGGTGTGAGTACCGCTATGTAACTACACCACGAGCGAGATGGCCATTACAGCCTAAACTGGCGGCCAGCTTACTACCTGTCTTTCTAAAAACCTCTCCAAGACAGGTAGTCATGAGGCGTTGGACTTTATCACGCCTCGCCAAAATTACATCTGCTCGAAGTGCCTACCATTGTTGTGGGTACATTGAGCAGGGCTTTTAAAAACCCAAAATCTTAATTTGCAATATTGATACTCCTGACGTCGGTTATCATTTCGCATGCTCATTCCAGAGGGGCAGGGTAGTATGGCAAAACACCTGACCCTACTGTTCAACACAGTATGCGATCTGCAACCTCTCGAAGGAAGTCATAGAACCTGCCCTCAACCTAAAAAATTCACAGGACTGTGAGAACACAACCACAGATCCTGCTATCTGGGGGGGGGGGGGGGCGCACCTGGTTTTGGAAGCATGAAGAACTATCACACTTGGTAGTTATACCAAAAGTATTCAAGGACAGAAATTGAATTAAGAAAGCTTGCCACCAGTTCAGCATGCACCCCAAAGGGATTTTTCCCTCCCACTAAAAAGGAAACATGAGGGACAAGCTGAACTAGAGAAGACATACAAAGGGGTCATAAAGAAGTCATAATATGAACCTTTGGAACCATATTAAAATTTAGCAAAAAACCCAAAGATGGTGAATATCACACCATCATTGACTTGACCACTTGAATATTTTTCACCAGGTATACACACTTTAATGGAAAACTTTGTAACTGCCAAACGTGGATTTCCTTAGGATACTTTATGGTAGGCATCGACTTAAAAGATGCATACTATTCAGTACCCATTCATAAGATCTTCGGAGATACCAAAAATGTACCTGGATGGGGTAACTATGGCAGTATAAATTATTGACTAATGTATCAAACATGAGCCAAAACGGTTTTCAAACTATTCAAACCAGTCCTGACACTATTAAGGAAACATATTGTCATGGCATGTCTCAACGATATTTAACGACAGACAAAACCATGGGAAATAGCTAAAATCTTATTTAGCCTGGGCTCCGTCATACTATCCAGATAAATCGATGTTGACACCATCCACAACTATGGACTCACTGGTATTCAATTAACTGAATCCACTTGTCTATAACGTTGCCAAACGTAGAGTCAGTGTATCTGGCACAAACTTGTAACAAATTAATGGTTAACAATCAACCAACCATTCGGCAAAGTGGCAAGAGTAATTGGGAAATTAGTAGCAGCATTACCAGCTACTTAACTTGAACCTTCCCATTAGAGCTAAGGTGCTAGTGTTTAAGCAAAATAAACAATATCCAGAACAGGTGGTAAATGGACTAATCTGGAGTCATCATCATAGCAAAAGGATTTGAGTATAGGAGCAGGGAGGTTCTACTGCATTTGTACAAAAGGGATCAGGGGGTATGGAGAGAAGGCAGGTACAGGATACTGAGTTGGATGATCAGCCATGATCATATTGAATGGCGGTGCAGGCTCGAAGGGCCGAATGGCCTACTCCTGCACCTATTTTCTATGTTTCTACAGACACTGGACATAAAACCTACTTGGAAATGTTAGGTGCGTTCTATGGGTTAAAAGCATATTGTTCAACAGTGCACCATTCAGCATGTTCGTTATAAATTGATAATATCACGTGGTGGCATATACTAAACAAATAATCCTCTGTCATTTCCACCACTTTCAACGGGATGCCACCACCACCCACACCTTCCTCTCCCCTTTCAGGATTCTGAAAAGGCCACATTCTGCAACTCCATGTTTCACTCCTCCATTGTTACTGGCTACTCCCCTTCTAATGTCCCTCTTCCTCGTAGTTACAGAAGCTCCAATTCCTGCCCTTTGACCTCATTCCTTGCCGTGATGATTGGTATTCCACCTGAAGCACCTCTTCCAATGGAGTACAATGCAGGCGGTCCTCAGAATGTGATCTCCTCGAAATTTTGATCAGATCATTGTTTTTGTGGAACACGCTCGTGTGTTTTCTCCGTGTGCTCCCATTTCCTTTCACACCTCAAAGACTTAGAGGTTTGTAGGGTAATTGGCTTTGGTAAGATTTGTAACTTGTCCTTAGCTTGTAGTGATGGCAGGTTGCCACAGATTTGGTAGGCCGATGGACCTGTTACATAGAACCATAGAAACATAGAAATTAGGTGCAGGAGTAGGCCATTCGGCCCTTCGCGCCTGCACCGCCATTCAATATGATCATGGCTGATCATCCAACTCAGTATCCCGTACCTGCCTTCTCTCCATACCCTCTAATCCCCTTAGCCACAAGGGTCACATCTAACTCCCTCTTAAATATAGCCAATGAACTGGCCTCGACTACCCTCTGCGGCAGAGAGTTCCAGAGATTCACCACTCTCTGTGTGAAAAAAGTTCTTCTCATCTCGGTTTTAAAGGATTTCCCCCTTATCCTTAAGCTGTGACCCCTTGTCCTGGACTTCCCCAACATCGGGAGCAATCTTCCTGCATCTAGCTTGCCCAACCCCTTAAGAGACTGTATCTCTAAAATCTAAAGTGTAAAGTCTTAAGACTTTATCAGTTCTTCATCAAACTGCAAAATGGAAAAAAAACACGTTTGTTTATAATCGCAGAGAGAGGGGATACTAAGTAATTAAATAGATGACTTTCTAAATGGCACACACAACATGACACCTATCCCTTTTCTACAGAAATGCTGCCTGACCTGCTGAACTGATCCAGTATGTAACTGAGCCAGTGTGTAATTGAGCCAGTGTGTAACAACCAGTGTGTCTATCAGAGTGCGACTCTTCCAGTGTAAGATGCTGCTTGTATAAACTTTCCCCAACTTCCCTCATTAATGTCTCACACACTCAACTCTGACAGTGACGGCGTAGAACGCTGCCAACTGATTATGCTTCCCAGGTTGTGAAGAGATTTGTAGGAGGCATTGCTGGGGTTGCAAAAATGGGAGGATCTTGATCATTTCCATCAATTATTTGGGACTTGATAGATATAACAGTTCATTTTATGAATAAATGCTGTCTTCCTGCTGACAGTGAGTGGGTGTTTCTCGAGCATGTAATTATTTTTACAGACACTTGTGCAAAGCTAATTTTAAAGTTGAGTTTAATTTATTTTTCTTGTTTTGAGAATGTATTTTCTTTAAATCTTCAGCTTGTCACCCAACCCCCACCCCACAAGGAAGAGAGATTAGAATATAGACCAGAGAACCATCAGCATTCATAGCAATACATACATTCAGCCCATCCAGCCTATTCCGACAAAAAAACTATTTGGATCAATCGTACTTCTTCTTCCTTGGGTCATTATCCTGTTTGTAAGGGTGCAGCTTGTAGAGCCGCTGCCTCACAGTGTTGGAGACACAGGTTCGATCCTGAACTCGGGCACTGTCTGTGTGGAGTTTGCTCGTTCTCCCTGTGACCACGTGGGTTTTCTCCGGGTGCTCCATTTTCCTCCCACATCCTAAAGATGTGCGGGGTTGTAGATTGATTGTAAACCTAAATTCCTCCTCCTAACGTGTAGGTGATGGGTGGGAAAGTGGGATAACATAGAACTAGTGTGAAAGGGTGATCAATGATCGGCATTGGCTCGATGGGCCGAAGGGCCTGTTTCTATGCTGTATCTCCAGACTTAAAAACAAAAAGTAACCAGGTAGAAACAAAGAACTGCAAATGTTGGTTTACATAATATGACACAAAGTGCTGGAGTAACTCAGCGGGTCAGGCAGTATCCCTGGAGAAGATGAAGGATCTCGACACAAAAAGTTACCTATCCATGATTTCCAGAGATGCTGCCTCCTTACCTGCAGAGTTACTCCTGTACTTTGTGTCATTTTGACTAAAAACTAAGAGCTCCCCTGACAAATAAGATGGGTGAAGAGACTGGACTGTAAAGCTTCATTTAGGTTCCATGGTCTATGCGTTTTCAGCAATGTCGGTGTTTGTTGTTTCAACCCAAGTGTCTTATTTAGTTTAGAGGCTGATTGGCCCACCAAGTCCATGCCGACCATTGATCCCCCATTCACACTAGTCATCCCACTACATACTAGGAGCAAATTACAGAGGTCATTAACCTACAAAGCTGCATGCATGCCTTTAGGATTTGTGTGGAAACCGGAGCACCAGGAGATATGTGGTCGCAGAGTGCAAACCCCACACAGACAGCACCCAAGGTTAGGATTGAACCCAGGTCCCTGGCTCTGTGAGGCAGTAGATCTAATGCTGCACCACTGTGCCATACCTGTGCTTGAAAATACGACGGTGGTGAACTGCCTTCTTAAACCACTACAGTTCTTCTGGTGAAGGTACCTGCACAGCACAGCTGAGTGGGGAGATCCGGGATTTAGCAATGATCAGGGAACACCATCAATTTATGTCAATGACCTGACCGTGCCTTCAATGGAGGTAATGGTAAATGATCAAGATGGCCTTCATCTTTACTTTCAAGCCTTTCTTGACATCCTCTGAGGGAGGACGATATGTATGTGTATTTATGTAAGTACTTAATCTATGAACCACTGTTGTATAACGTTAGTACCTCCACCAATGTAAAGCACTTTGGTCAACGAGAGTTGTTTTTTTAAATGTGCTATAGAAATAAAAGTGACTTGACTTCAATGGTGATGTTCCCACACTTGTGATGACATTGTCATTCTTGGAGAACAAAGCACAGTACAGCATGGGACCAGGCCCTTCGGCCCACAATGTCCATGCCAAACATGTTATCAAGACACACTATTCCATAACCCCTCCATTCCTTGCACATTCTGTTCCTATCTAAGGACGTCACAATATAAAGTCTCAATGGTACCTGGCTTCACCTCCCCCACTGGCAGTGTGTAGAGGTTGCATGGTTGGAAGGTGCTGTTGCAGTCACCAAGGCAGATAACTGCAGTGCAATCAGTTGACAGTCCCATCTAGAACCAGCGTGCATTGGTGGTTGTGGGGGCTGGATGTTTAAGGGGATTGAATGGGTGCCACCCCATGGGATGGTTTGTTTGGGCTTTGGGTATCAGGAGGTGAAGCACATGCCACAGGCTACTCACATCTACACCATTTTGTAGCCACAGTATTTCAACGCTCCATAGCAATCTCTGTCCCAGCATGTTGATGGAGAGCAATGTTCAAACGTTCATAAATTCTAGGAGCAGCATTAAACCATTCAGCCCATCAAGGCAACTCCGCCATTCAATCATGGTTGTTCTTTCATTCTCTCTCAACCCAATTCTCCTGCCTTCTCCCAATAACCCCTGACATTCATGCTAATCAAGAATCTGTCAATCTCCGACTTAAAAATATCCATTGACTTGGCCTCCACAGCCATCTGTGGCAGTCAACCCCACAGATTCACCACCCTCTAACTAAATTAATTCCTGCTCATCTCCTTCATAAAGGAACGTCCTGAGGTTTTGCTTTGGAACCCTTCAACAGACCGAAGACTGGAGTCTGAAGAATGGTTCTGGCCCCATACGTCACCTATTCCTTCTCTCCAGAGATGCCGCCTGTCCCGCTGAGTTACTCCAGCATTTTTTATCAGCATCTGCAGTCTCTTCCTACAAACTATCTCCCCAGTGTTTTACTGTAACAATAATATTTCAGCCGGGCAGTGTCATGGTAAGTCTAGTCTGCAGCCTCCCCGATCCATCTGATCCATCGTGGAACGTCATGACAAAACAATACACGTATCTCTGGCTAGTGCCTGATGAGTCTTTTATCCTACTCTGGTGAGATTTCCCTGCTCTTATAGTCCCTGTCCATGCCAATAAGGGAGAGTAATGCAAGTGTCCTGCTGTGTGGCCTCTGTCAAAACCACTGCGCTTCGTACTGGCTGCTCCCGGGGATGGTGGGTGACTGGTTCTCTGTCTTCTCCTCACTCTCTGTCCTGCCTCACCGCCCTCTCCTCTGCGGACCAGGGTGGCTCACAGATTCCATCACACGGTCTGTCACAGGCAGCACACACAGGCACTCACAGAAGATAGACACAAAATGCTGGAGTAACTCAGTGGGACAGGCAGCATCTCTGGAAAGAAGGAATGGGTGACGTTTCGAGTTGAGACCCTTCTTCAGACACAGACTCAAAGTCATAGTCATAGAGTGATACAGTGTGGAAAGTGGCCCTTCGGCCCAACTTGCCCACACCGGACGACATGTCCCAGCTACACTAGTCTCACCTGCCAGCGATGGTCTGTATCCCTCCAAACCTATCCTATCCATGTGTTCAAGAAGGAACTGCAGATGCTGGTAGATCGAAGGTACACAAAAATGCTGGAGAAACTCAGCGGGTGCAGCAGCATCTATGGAGCGAAGGAGATAGGTGACGTTTCGGGCCGAAACCCTTCTTCAGACTGATATCTATGTACCTGTTTAATTGTTACTTAAATGTTGCTATAGTCCCTGCCTCAACTACCTCCTCTGGCAGCTTGTTCCATACACCCAACACTCTTTATGTGAGTCTGCCACAGTCTCTGTCACTGGGTCCATCACAGAGCTAGTCACAGAGTTAAAGGCTTGACCCACGAGCATATGCCTGAATATGGCAAGCATGACCAAACCGGAAGCGTGGGCCGTGCGGAGGTAGAGTGATCCCGTACGAATTGAGGTGAAGTTTGAGCGAAGTCCGCGGGAAGTTTGCGCTAGGCTATGCCATCAAGACGCTGCATACGGCGTCAAGACGCTGCGTTCGGCATTGAGATGCTGCACACGCCCGTCGATGCGGTGCGTACGGCCTCAATGTGGCTGCGGGCCGGCAGGCCGTTGTTGCGTGGAATTTTTTGGACAGTGTCAGTTTTTCGAGCCTCATGCGATGTCGGGACCAGCCCCGCACAACTGCATACGGCTCCGGCGATCAAAGTGGGACCGGCCCCGCGAGGCCATACGGCTCAAGTGACCATGTTAGGTTGCGCTTGCCGCATGCAGTCGCATGCACGTGGGACAGGCCCTTCAGTCACAGACACAGGGTCAGTCACAGTCACAGACTCAGTCACACAGGCACAGAGGCAATCACAGACAGTTACAGATTCTGTCGCTGTGTCCGTCACAGACGGCTGTAGAGTATGTCACAGGGTGTGTCACCACGTGTGTCCCCAGGTCTTTCACCGGCTGTGTCACAGGGTCTATATCAGGGGGTGTGTGGGTTCCATCACAGAGATGTCACAGGCTGTTACAGGGTCTATGATAGTCACAGGCCGCCCACAGGCCATAGTTCCCATCACACTGTTGGCAACTTTCTGTCACAGGAGGCCACAGTTGGCCACAGAGGCTGGTGCAGGCGGCCCACACACTGTGTCACAGGTCGGGCAGGAATTGTGGGGTGAGCAGGTCATCCAGGAGGTCTAATGGTCCTTCCACAACTTCTGTGTGCATCTGGCAAATGGATGAGGTTCTCAGTATCATCCTGCCTGATGCTACCTCATATCCTGCCTGTTGCTACCTCACATCCTGCCTGTTGCTACCCCACTTTGAACAACCGTGTTGAGCATTTTTAGTTTAGTTTAGTTTAGAGAAACAGTGTGAAAACAGCTCCTGCGACCCACCATGTCCGCACCGACCTGCGATCTCCACACACTAACACTATCCTACACACACTGGGGACAATTTACATTTATACCAAGCCAATTACCCTACAAACCTGTACGTCTATGAAGTGTGGGAGGAAACCGAAGATCTCATGGAAAACCCACGCTGGGCACGGGGAAAATGTACAAACTCCTGACAGACAGCACCCGTAGCAGGCACGTGCCATGAGTAATTACTCAGGGTAGGCAGTCAGTCGGCTTTAAAATAAATGTAAACTGCACATGCGCAGATTGTTCTCTCCGTAAAAATAAAAACTAAAAACAAAAACAATAACAATTCAATTTGCTCAAAGCTACCTAGTCACCTTTATTCTGAATTACTGAATGGGTGGAGGGGGTGAAGGGTGATGGCAGGTGGAGAGATGATGGGAAAAACGGGAGCACAGGGAAAAGTTGAATCAGTTGTCATCTAATTGAATGACAACACTTGTTCAAGGGACCAATTGGGGGGAGAGTTTCTTTCACAGCGTGTGGAGAGTCTGTGCCAGGGGTAAAGTTGCGGGGAGAGCAGGAGTGTTGAAAAGGAGGGGGGTCGGGGATAATGCCAGTAACTCACTCACTCACCGCTGCTGCGGCGCTCCGGGCGTGCAGCCACCGCATTGTAGCCGGGGATAGAAGCAGCTCGGATAGCTGCGAGCGGCCCCCGGACCCGACAGCAGAACTGGCCACCACTTCAGCGCCTTCTGCCGGCCCGCCAACCTCTGGCAGTGCTCTCCGTCTGAACACCTCTCACCTGCCGCTCGCTCATGTCAGCCGCTTCCTTCAAATCCTTAAATTCCCACAGCCGAGTAACCTCAATCGCGCTGTCAGAATTTAAGGATTTGCGGCAGGAAAGATGTTTTTAGCCTGAGAGCTGCCAGAGGTGAGCGGGGGCCACTATCAAAACATGGGGGACACACAATTTCTTGGCGGCTGCACGCGCGCATGCACACACACGCGAGGCTTCGGCCGTGGGCCCTGTGGACGGTAACATCAGGAGCTGACCTGGTTGGTGACCAACTCCGAACTCCAGCAACAGCAGCTTCGTCCCCTGCGATTCGTGGGGCTTGAATCGGCCCGTTCGCAGCCGGTGGGGGCTTGAATATTGGGAGCCTCGATCGCCTTGATGCAGCAGTTTGATTTTAAGCCGCTCCGGGCGATGAAAGGCTCCGTGAATGGGCCGATTCACCCCTTAGAAAGTGTCTGATCAAGTCCAGATTACAAAACATGGGGGGGGATTGTCGCCCACCTCTCAAAGCAGGGGGCGAACATTGGTTCCACCCCCCCCCCCTCCCCCCCAGGATTTCCGCCCATGGTTAGTAGAAAGGTTCAGTTGCCTGATAGCAGCAGTTGTATCCACTATGACCAGTTTCTCAAAGCACTTAATGATGGCAGATGCCAGGGCCACCAAAAAGTAATCCTTAAGGCACACTACCTTGTTTTTCTTTGGCACAGTTGACCTGGACAGCAGAGAGCGAGAATCCCTCTTTAGTTTAATTTAATTTAGTTTAGATATACAGTGTGGAAACATGTCCTTCGACCTACCACATCCGCACCGAACAGCAATCCATCCACATTGACACTATCCTACCCACACTACGGACAATTTACACATAGCCAAGCCAATTAACCTACATACCTTCACGTTTTTTGAGTCAAATTATGCTGCAGGACCCTTTATCTGTTGTGAAAGGTTGGTGGGAAGAGATTTTATGGTTCATACCACAGAAGTAAGGTGACACCTTCAACACTATACAGTAACTCTGCCTCGGTACAGCATCCGACAAGCCAGCCTATATTTATGAGCCCATGAATCTGGAATGGAACTTAAACTCACAAGATTCTGACTC
The DNA here is from genome assembly GCF_028641065.1 of Leucoraja erinaceus. Taxonomy (NCBI): domain Eukaryota; kingdom Metazoa; phylum Chordata; class Chondrichthyes; order Rajiformes; family Rajidae; genus Leucoraja; species Leucoraja erinaceus. The sequence continues at coordinate 22,554,778 of NC_073408.1, read as the reverse complement.
AGGGGTAATGGACCATTAACCTGAAATGTTATCTCCGTTTCTCTCGACAGATTGTGCCTGACCCGCTTCGTTCTTCCAGAACTTTCCGTTTTTTAATTTCAGTTTTCTGGCAGCTTTAAAAAAAAAAATTCAGTTCTTGAACTCACAGGCATCTGACTCATAGTCAAGAGTGCTATCAAATGAGTCACAGGAGAGTTTTCAGGAAAAATGATCAATCTTAGCAACTAATTATTACATTCAAGGTATCTAAACTTCCTACATATGTTCAGTGTGGAAACAGCACAATTGTCTTTACAGGGAACCACACAGCACAGAAATCTGCTCAACCTCATCCAAGTTAACTGTGGTGCCTATGTTGAATCATGTTTGCCTGCACTAGGCCTGTATCTCTCAGTGCTTTTCCTACCTAATCCCCTGCACGAATACCTCTCTAAAGAGCGTAATTGTACCCGCCTCCAACCCTCTGCGTGGCACAGCAGCAGAGTTGCTACCTTATAGCGCTGGAGATCAAGGTTTCATCCCGACTATGGGTGCTGTCTGGCCGCAGTTTGTACATTTGCCCTGTGACCGCGTGGGTTTTCTCTGGGTGCTCTGGTTTCCTCCCAAACTTCAGGGTTGTAGGCTGATTGGCTTTGGTAAAATTGTAAATTGTCCCCAGTGTGTGTAGGATAGTGTTAGTGTGCGGGGATCGCTGGTTGGCATGGACTTGGTGGGACGAAGGGCCTGTTTTGGTGCCGTATCTCTAAACTAAACTAAAATAAACCAGCTTCAGGATGGGAACTTTGCAATAGATGCTCTGTCTCCCAAATATTTTTGCCAAATGCTTCACACCAGATCATCTGAGGCAGGATTTATTTCTGCATTCACACGCAGTGAGATTTTCATCACAAAAAAAGAGGGTACTTCAAGATTTCACATAGAGTTGCTGTTGCCTGTTCATTTTTCCTGTGACCACATGGGTTTTCTCCATTGTTATAGTGGATGTTGGATGTTTTCCCACCCTGCTTCCTGCAAGGACCCACTAAATCCCATGGCTATCTGGACTACACTTCTTCCCACCCTGCTTCCTGTAAGGACTCCATCCCCTACTCCCAATTCCTCTGTCTACGCCGCAACGGGACATGACTTGAGAATTAAGGGACAGAAGTTTAGGGGTAACATGAGGGGGAACTTCTTTACTCAGAGGGTGGTGGCTGTGTGGAATGAGCTTCCAGTGAAGGTGGTGGAGGCAGGTTCGTTTTTATAATTTAAAAATAATTTGGATAGTTATATGGACGGGAAAGGAATGGAGGGTTATGGTCTGAGCCCAGGTATATGGGACTAGGGGAGAATACGTGTTCAGCACGGACTAGAAGGGTCGAGATGGCCTGTTTCCGTGCTGTAATTGTTATATGGTTATATGGTTATATCTGCATCCAGGATGAGGTGTTCCACACCAGGGCATCGGAGATGTTCTCACTCTTCACGGAAAAGGGGTTCCCCTCTTCTACTATAGATGAGGCTCTCACCAGGGTCTCTTCTATACCCCGTGACTCACTCCCCCCCCCCCCCCCCCCCCCCCCCCCCGCTCGTAACAAGGGCAGAGTCCACCTTGTCCTAACCTTCCACCTAACCAGCTGTCACATACAACGTGATCCCTCCACTTGCCACATCTTACCATGTCCTCCCCATCTCCTCAACTGTCTGCTTTCCGCAGAGACCGCTCCCTCCATAACTGCCTGGTCAATTCGTCCATTCCCTCCCGAACCACCCCCTCTCCAGTCACTTTCCCTTGCAACCGCAGGAAATGCTACACTTGTTGCTTTACCTCCCCCCTTGACTCCATTCAAGGACCCAAGCAGTCTTTCCAGGTGTGGCAGAGGTTCACCTGCACCTCCTCCAGCCTCATCTATTGCATCCACTGCTCTAGGTGTCAGCTGCTCCACGTCGATGAGACCAAGTGTAGGCTTGACGATCACTTTGCCCCACACCTCCACTCGGTTCGCAATAACCAATCTGATCTCCCGGTGGCTCAGCACTTTAACTCCCACTCCCATTCTGAATTCGACCTTTCTGTCCTGGGCCTCCTCCATGGCCGGAGTAAGGACCACCGGAAATTGGAGGAGCAGCACCTCATATTCCGCTTGGGCAGTTTGCACCTCAACGGTATGAACATTGACTTCTTTAATTTCAGGTAGTGCTCACTTTCTCCTCCCCTTCTCCCTTCTCAGCTCTCCATCAGCCCACTCACTCCACCTCTTCCTTTCTTCTTCCCCCCCCCCCCCCCCCCCCCCCCCCACCGTCACTTCGGTCTGAAGAAGGGTCTCAACCCGAAACGTTGCCTATTTCCTTCGCTCCATAGATGCTGCCTCACCCGTTGAGTATCCAGCATTTTTGCCTACCTTTGATTTTCCAGCATCTGCAGTTCCTTCTTAAATCTGAAGAGACGTTTATCACCACCCATCCTTAGTTTAGATGTGTTTACTTTACTTTAGTTTAGTTTAGTTTAGCAGGAGAGGGTACGGAGAAGATTTACGAGGATGTTGCCAGGACTAGAGGGTCTGAGCTACAGGGAAAGGTTGAGCAGGCTGGGTCTCTATTCCTTGGGCTGATGGGCTGAAGGGCCTGTTTTCACGTTGTATCACTCTATGATTCCATGACACTCTCTACAATGCTATGAGTCTGTCTACCTTTGCTTGTCTCAAAGACATAATTATCATCACAAAGACAAGTCCATATACATGTTTTAGTTTAACCAGCCTCTCTGTCACACTGCATCACTCTATGACACTATGATGCTAGTGATACAGAATGGAAACAGGCCCTTCAGCCCATCGAGTCCAGGCCGCCCATTGATCACCCGCTTATCTATACTATTTCAATTTCTCATGCACTCCCTACACACTTGGGACAATTAACCTACAAACCCGCATGTCTTTAGGGTGTGATAGGAAATGGAAGCACCCAGAGAAAGCCTACATGATCAAAGGGAGAACGTGCAAACTCTACATAGATGGCACCCGTGGTCAGGGACCTGGGTCTTTGGCATTGTGAGTCTGCGGCTCTACCAGCTGTGCCACTGTGTAAAGAGATCTGTTTGGAGCATGATTAAGTTCAGCATTCAGTGTCTCATCACCAGGAATTTGAGCATTTAATGGGAATTCACTTGTTTCCTGATATTCTTCCAAACACCAGTTCGACAGCTCTTCCAACACACCCACATTGCCACATCCTTGTCACTTGCAGCGATGTGTTCTCTTCACCTAGTTTGTCTCACTTTCACACTGAAACTGTCTCCCACATTCTTGCACATTCATTCCCTGATCAACTGTTGTTTTTACATATTCTTGAAAACTCTGGTTTCTTCAATTAACTATCTGTGATCCACGTACAGTACAAGGCCACCTTCTAGGTCCTTCTATATATAGTCTTTTTCTGGCTCAATGGCACAGAGGTAAAGTTGCCTTACCGCACCAGAGACCCAGATTCGATCCTGACTACAGGTGTTGGCTGTATGGAGTTTGTATATTCTCTCCGTGACCTCCATGGATTTGGAAACGGGCCCTTTGCCCCACCGAGTCTGGGCCGACCAGCGATTCCCGTACACAAATGGCATCCTACATACTAGGGACAATTTACAATTTTTACCGAAGCTAATTAACCTACAAATATGCACGTCTTTGGTGTGTGGTGGAAACCATAGCACCTGAAGCAAACCCATGTGGTCACGGGGAGAACGTACAAGCTCCATACACCATTGTGCCACCCACTGTAGATGGTGATCAGCATGGATTCTGGTGGCACCTATAATTACAACCATCCCACCCCAAATTGGCCCGTCCTTCCTGCAATTTGATCTCCATACATCAACCAAGTTGCATCCCATGCCAATATGTTGTCCACAATACTGTGTGCTCTAGCTGGGTCTCTTAGATAGATAGATAGATAGCCTTTTATTGTCATTCAGACCGAAGTCTGAATGAAATTGCAGCAGTCATACATATAATACAATACAATAAAACAACAATAAACACACATTAACATCCACCACAGTGAGTCCACCCAGCATCTCCTCACTGTGATGGAGGCAAAAGTCTTAGGTCGCAGTCTCTTCCTTCCTCTTCTCACTCTGCGCTGGGGCGATACCCCCCCCCCCCCCCCGGGCGATGTTAAGAACAGTCCCGCGGCTCAAACACCGCGGCCCGGGGTGGTTGAAGCTGCCGCCCACCAGTCCTGCAGAAACAGCCGCTGGCCCGCGGCCGAACCCCGGACTCAGGCCACCGCCACCAGAACACCGTCCCAGCCACCCTCACGTGAGTACTGTGCCGTCTTCAGCCTCGGGCTGGGCCGCCCCGACTTGGGCGTCGTTTCTCCCCCCGGACCGGGCCGCCCCGACTTGGGCGCCGAACCTCCCCCGGACCGGGCCGCCCCGACATGGGCGTCGCTTCTCCCCCGGACCGGGCTGCCCCGACTTGGGCGTCGTTTCTCCCCCCGGACCGGGCCGCCCCGACTTGGGCGCCGAACCTCCCCAGATAATAATCTGCTTTCCCGTTTTTGCCACCAAAATGGATAACCTCACATTTATCCACATTATACTGCATCTGCCAAACATCTGTGTCTGAAGAAGGGACCCAACCTGAAAAGTCACCTATCCATGTTCTCCAGAGATGCTGCTGACCCACTGAGTAACTCCACTGAGTAACGCTTTCGAGCGCGCTGTGAAAATGATGAAGGGAACATCGTCATTTGGTAAGAGGCGGAACAAGACACACACTCTTTGCCGGCGGTGTGGAGCTAAAGCATTTCACCGGCAGAAATCCACCTGTGGTAAATGTGCCTACCCTGCCAAGAGAAAGAGAAAGTATAACTGGAGTGCAAAAGCCAAAAGGAGAAACACAACAGGCACAGGTTGCATGAGGCACCTGAAGGTGGTGTTTCGGAGGTTCAGAAATGGATTCCGTGAAGGCACTACCCCAAAGCCCAGACCTGCTGGAATGGCTTCTTCCAGCACTGCATAAACTGTTGGTGTACTAATGTAACAAATAAAGCTATCATTTGGAAAGTTAAAAAAAACAACAAAAAAACTCCACTGAGTAACTCCAGCAACTAACTATGGCTGCTAACATTCTGATGCAGTGTCACTGACCCGAGATGTTAGTTTCTCCAGCATTGTTGTCGGCCTGAGATGTTAACTCTTTTCTCCTCCGCACAATATCTGCAACGGGGTGGAGGTGAATCGGACATTCTGAAGAAAAGTCTAGACCCGAAACGTCACCCATTTGTTCTATCCAGAGATGCTGCCTGTCCCGCTGATTTACTCCAGCATTTTGTGTCTATCTTCGGTTGAAACCAGCATCTGCAGTTCCTTCCTACGCATGAATTGGACAGTACTACAGCATATGGAAAGACCATTCAGAAGCCTGATAACAGAGGGGAAGTAGCCGTTCTGGGTCCCTTTCATTTCAGAGAATGTTATTTTTATGTTTTTCCCAATATAATACAATTATCCTTGTTTTTCATTGACATTTACTGGTTTTATATTGAACCTAGCCTTGTGTTGTGATCATTGTTTCCAAATTATTCTGTTCTCACATCTGTCATCTTCTACAATTTATTCCCCAGATCAACTTGAGCCACATGTGTTTTATTGCTGTGTAACATCAGCACGTTATTAATGATTCTAATTCTCCAATATTGTTCTGAATGGTCCGTGAGTTCACTTATGTCCTATCAGTTTGGGTCCCAATCTTTTCAAAACATGATATTTATGTTCCAACTGATGTGTCTCATTGTGTGCAGGAAGGAACTGCAGATGCTGGTTTTAACCAAAGATCGACCCAAAAATGCTGCCCCTGTCCCACTTAGGAAACCTGAACCGAAACCTCTGGAGACTTTGCGCCCCACCCAAGGTTTCCGTGCGGTTCCCGGAGGTTGCAGGTGGTTGCCGGAGGTTGCAGGTAGTGGAAGCAGGTAGGGAGACTGAAAATAACCTCCGGGAACCGCACGGAAACCTTGGGTGGGCGCAGTCTCCAGAGGTTTCCGTTCAGGTTTCCTAAGTGAGACAGGGGCATAACTCAGCGGGACAGGCAGCATTTCTGGAGAGAAGGAACGGGTGGTGTTTCAGGTCGATATCTGACGAAGGGTCTCAATCCAAAACGTCACCTGTTCCTTCTCTCCAGAGATGCTGCCTGTCTCACTGAGTTACTCCAGCATTATGTGTCTTCCTGATGTGGCTCATCAAACGGATGATTAAGAAAGAGAGTGTAATAGCAGACACCGGAAATGCATGGTGTGAGGAAAAACTAATGACAACCATTAGTGTGTGAGATTGTGAGGGGATTTTTCACACAGAGGTTGGTGAGTGTATGGAATGGGTTGCAAAAGGAGGTAGTTGATGCAGGTACAGGTACTATCACAAAATTTATAAGGCATTTGAATAGGTACATGGATAGGAAAGGTTTAGAAAGATATGGGTCAAACGCAGGCAGGTGGGAACAATGTACATGGGGGATGAACACAGAAAGCTGGAGCAACTCAGCGGGTCAGATCGCATCTCTGGAGAAAAGAAATAGGTGATGTTTTGGGTCAAGACCCTTCTTCAGACTGAGAGTCAGGAGAAAGAGAAACTATAGATATTGACGGTGATATAGTGAGATATTGAGCAAATGAATGAAAGATATGTAGAGAAGTAACATTGATAAAGGGAACAGGCCATTGTTAGCTGTGGGCTGGGTGAAAATGAGTTACAGACAATGAGACTCAACAAGGAGGCTTTGAAGCTGGTATAACGACTTGGCTGGGAGGGGAACGGATAGAGAGGAAATACAGGGGTTACTTGAAGTTAAAGATATTCATACCGCTGGGTTGCAAAGTGAAGTCTGACTATTGATGTGTGACAAACACAAAAAGCTGAAGTAACTCAGTGGGTCAGGCAGCATTTCTGGAGAAAAGGAATAGGTGATGTTTCGGGTCGAGACCCTTCTTCAGACTGAGGGAAATGGGAGATTTAGAAGGTACATTGGACAAATGAATGAAAGATAAGCAAAAAGAAACGAAGATTAAGGGAATGTGGAGCCCATAATGGTCCATTGTTGGCTGTGGGGAAGGTGATAATGAGTGACACAAACAGAGTAATGCAGCAGGACAACAGTGAAACTAGAATGGTGGCTGCAGTGGGTGAGGGACGAAGGGAGAGGGGATGCCAGGGGTACAAGGTTAGAGAAAATGTTCATTGCACTGGGGTGCAAGCAGCCCAAGTGAAATATGAGCTGCTGTTCCTACAATTTGCGTTGGGCCTCACTCTGGCCTTGGAGGAGGCCCAAGACAGAAAGGTCAGTGTGGGAATGGGAGGGGGAGTTAAAGTGTATGGAAACTGGGAGATTGCGTAGGCCAAGGCGGACTGAGCGAAGGTGTTCAGGTAAAATGATCACCCAGCCTCCGCTTTTCTGTGAAGCTGTGTCTGTAACTGAGTCACTTTGCATTTTACTCCACCTCAGTTGAAGAGATTATAAATTAATGCAAATCTGTGCAGGCCAACCAAAGCAACAAATAAATAAATAAATAAATGCCAATGCCCAGTGCATTCAGTGTTTAAATGGTGCAGTCACATCTGGTTAAGACATTAGCAGCCATGACTAAGCTCATGCCGTTTGATGTCTATTCACCATCACTCCGCGATTCTATCCCTTTGGGAGACGTGGGTTTGCAAGTTTGAAGAGACAATGGCGGGGTTCGGAATCACAGATAACACATAGGAGAAGACACTCCCTTACATTATGGAGGTGATGAGCCACAGGGTATTCTTGAAACATTATCACCTGCAGCACAGGAGCTGAAGCAACGGTATACTCACTCCCCAGCAGACTGCGAGACATGAGGCTACGTGTAAAGTTGCACTGGGCAAAGGCCACGAGGAAAACAATGACGAACACGGCACACATCTGAGAAAACACTGCGAGATCTGACTTCCCTGAACTTGAGCAAGAACTGTTACTGCAGATCATTGAAGAAATCATGTCAAAACAACCCCAGCAGAAAGCCCTTGAAAAGATTATCAAACTGTGCCAGCTGTTCAAGTCGGAGAGATCATTGTCATTTTCAAAGAGGAGCGCAGTTGAGGTAGAAAGACCGCAAGACACTGTTGTGAAGAGGATCAGAGGAGAAATTAAACGCAGGAGGTGTTGACTGTGAACAATTGTCAGCATCACCAGTAGAACAGGCTGATCCCTGCTTTGAGCTCCATTGCCAGCTGCAATTGAATCAAAAAATCAATAGCAGAGGTAAAGACTGGGTCACCTATCTGTAGTTCACCTGGTGGTGGATCAAACGGGCTGTGGAGACTGAATCCCGGGGTGTATTCAAGACACGAATTGATACTCTGAAGAGCATCTGACTTCTTTAGTCAGAGGGTGGTGACTCTGCAGAATTGTTTACCACAGAAGTTAAGGAGTCCAAGTCAATGGATATGTTTAAGGCAGAGATACTGTAGTTAGATTCTTGATTAGTGCAGGGATCAGAGGTTATGGGGCAAAGGCAGGGGTTCAATGGGGTTCAAGGTTTAGTTTAGTACAGTTTAGAGATACAGCGTGGAGTCAGGCCCTTTGGCCCACCGGGTCTGTGCCGATCAGCGATCCCCACATATTAATACTATTCTACACACACTAGAGACGTTTTTTTACATTTACCAAGCCAATTAACCTACAAACCTGTACGTCTTTGGATTGTGGGAAGGCACGGAAGATCTCGGGAAAATTTCACGTGGTCACGGTGCGAACGGCCAAATGTTTTAAGGCCTCCAACGTATCTACTTCTGTGACATGGGTTCTGTTCAAGAGATCACCATTAGCTTCTGAGAGTTAACTGCCTGAGTGATCAATCCAAAGTGGATGATTTATTCATCTCACATCTGAAATAGGTGGGCTCTGTGAGGGACTATACATTAAAAGATGCATGAACAAGTGAGTTAAGCTTCTCTGTCTCTGTATGGAGTTGTTAATAGCAAGGCTGTTAGAGGGATCAAACCCGGGTTTCTGGCGCTGCAAGCACTATAAGGCAGCAACTATATTGCTGTGCCACCATGCCGCCCACTAATTGGGCTGAGGGATGGATACTTTTCTGATTTGTAAACAAATAAAATATTTCACTGTATGTCTGTGGATGCGATCATAAATAATCATGGAACCATTGAATTTTAGCATTGACAAGCTTCATTCCTCCTGGTACAATAAGTTTCAGTGTTTCTGGCCTTTGCCACCTGCCAGGCTTTTCACATGATAAGGTTTGAGGGAACTTCTGATCAGACAAGAAGAGAGTACTCTTTGCCATTTCTCTGCTCGACCCATCAATCTCAGAGACAGACTTGTGGAAATACCATCAAAAGTGCTCATAGCGATGTTCGATGTGACCCAAAAATAACGCTTGCTGCCAATGTATAGGATGTTTTGCTTTATAAAACAAAGGCCTAGGTCACTGTTTGCTCTTGTGAGTGAATCCTGAGAATAACGTTTCATCCTCCTGAATCATCTTCTGTCTGCAGGGGATACCCGATACCTGTCAAAAATGTTTAAACAATCTGTGGCTGCTGGAAACACTAGAAATAAGCAGCAGGTCAGGCCACATCCATGGAGTGAAAGTTCATAAGTTCATGTTCATAAGTGATAGGAGCAGAATTAGGCCATTCAACCCATCAAGTCTTCTCCATCATTCAATCGTGGCTGATCTACCTCTCCCCCCTAACCCCATTCTCCTGCCTTCTCCCTATAACCCCCTGACACCAGTGCTAATTATAGGGCCTGTCCCACTTTCACGACCTAATTCACAACTTTTTTACTCCTGGCCATTTTTCATCAGGTTAGGAAAACGGCCCAACCTACTTGATGCCACGAGTAGCTACCACTAGAATCACGACCTACCTATGACCTCCAACAACCTCCTACAACCTTGTGACAACCATGTGTCGAGGGCAATAGACAATAGACAATAGGTGCAGGAGTAGGCCACTTGGCCCTTCGAGCCAGCACCGCCATTTAATGTGATCATGGCTGATCATCCCCAATCAGTACCCCGTTCCTGCCTTTCCCTATTTCCCCTGACACCGCTATCTTTAAGAGCCCTACCTAACTCTCTCTTGAAAGCATCCAGCGAACCTGCCTCCACCGCCCTCTGAGGCAGAGAATTCCACAGGCTCACCACTCTCTGTGAGTAAAAGTGTTTCCTCGTCTCCGTTCTAAACGGCTTACTACTTATTCTTTAACTGTGTCCCCTGGTCTGGACTCCCCCAACATCGGGAACATGTTTCCTGCCTCAAGTGTGTCCAAGCCCTTTACAATCTTATATGTTTCAATAAGATATCCTCTCATCCTAAATTCTAGAGTATACAAGCCCAGCTGCGCCATTCTCTCAGCATATGACAGTCCCGCCATCCCGGGAATTAACCTTGTAAACCTACGCTGCACTCCCTCAATAGCAAGAATGTCTTTCCTCAAATTAGGAGACCAAAACTGCACACAAAACTCAAGGTGTGGTCTCACTAGGGCTCTGTACAACTGCAGAAGGACCTCTTTGCTCCTATATTCGATTCCTCTTGTTATAAAGGCCAACATGTCATTTGCTTTATTCACCGTCTGCTGTACCTGCATGCTTACTTTCATAGACTGATGTACAAGGACCCCCAGATCCCGTTGTACTTCTCCTTTTCCCAACGATGCCATTTAGATAGTAATCAGCCTTCCTGTTTTTGCTACCAAAGTGGATAACCTCACATTCCTGCCATGCATCTGCCCAGTCCCCCAACCTGTCCAAGTCACCCTGTATTTTCATAGCATCCTCCTCACAATTCACACTGCCACCCAGCTTTGTGTCATCTGCAAATTTGCTAATGTTGCTTTGTATCCCTTCATCCAAATCATTAATGTATATTGTAAATAGCTGTGGTCCCAGCACCGAGTCTTGCGGTAATACACTAGTCACTGCCTGCCATTCTGAAAGAGACCCGTTAATCCCGACTCTTTGTTTCTTGTCTGCCAACCACTTCTCTATCCATATCAGCACTCTACCCCCAATACCATGTGCCCTAATTTTGCCAACTCGGCAGAGGTCGCTAATTAGGTTGTGAAAGTGGGACAGGCCCTTAAGAACCTATCTCCATCTGATGGCCTTCACAGCCTTCTGCGGCAATGAATTCCACAGATTCACCGCCCACAGATTGAGCTAATTTTTCTGTGTTAAGACCCAAAATAGAAATATACTGACTCCATTGCACAATAATCGTTTTTATCATGATGTTGATTCTTTCTTCAGACAGGTTATTGTCTTAATTCTAAAAGGTTGACTCAAATGTGTTTTCATACATAGCCACCCCAATCTAACACAGTTACATGAGTCAGAGAGAACATTAATAGAATCTTGGATGAATTTTCAAATCTATCAGAGAGGCCAAAATAGATTTCAGCTTGAATGTGATTTATTAGCTTTGGTATTATATATGTAGTTTAGGAGGCAGTAAAATATTACAGTTGATGTTAGGAATATACAAAGATGTAAGAATGGTTTCTTCAATATGGGCAGTTCCATATAATGCTTTACCTTTTCCAGTATTCTTCTTTGAATTGTGAATTGAACCTTTAAATTTCTGAGAAAATCAATGTAGCTTATTTGCAGAAGGAATATGAGGTTAAAGGGAACGACTGTTTCTTCCCAGCTGATATTAGGCAACTGAACCATTCTATCACCAACTATGGAGCAATCATGAGCTGCCATCTACCTGAATGGAGACCCTCAGACTATCTTTAAACGGATGTTACTGGACTTTATTTTGCACTAAACTTTATCCAGTCTCTGTACACACTGGGTGGCCTTATTGTCATTATGTACAGTCCGTTCTAAGACTGGATAGTATGCAACAAAAAGGCTTTTTCACTGTACATGTGTCAATAAACTAAACTAAACTAAACTAAACAACATGCAATTAATTAATCTGTTTGAATTTTGCAGCACAATGGCACAGCGGTGGAGTTGCTGACTTAGTGCCAGAGACCTGTTTCAATCCTGATTATGGATGCTATCTATACAGAGAATGCACGCTCTCCCTGAGACCACGTGGGTTTTATCCGAGTGCTCCGGTTTCCTCCCACATTGCAGGTTTGTAGGTTAATTGGCTCCCGTAAATTGTCCCTAGTGTGTGGGATGGAACTGGTGCATGGTGATTGCTGGTCGGTGAGGACTCTGTGGGCTGAGGGATTGTTTCCACGCTGCATCTCTAAACTAAACTAAACTAAGCTAAGCTAAGCTAAACTAAGCTAAACTAAACTAAACTAAACTAAACTAAACTAAGCTAAACTAAACTAAACTAAACTAAACTAAACTAAACTAAACTAAACTAAACTAAACTAAACTAAACTAAACATGCCTTATACTGTCACTGTTTGTATTCTTAAGGGCCTGTCCCACTATGACGGTCAAAGTGGGACAGGCCCAAGACCATGGTGAATTGCAACGTCTCACCTTCAACAGCAGCAGAAGCAGGCAAATGATCGCTGATCTCGGCCAGGGGTTTATGGCCGTTGGGGTCCGGATCCGCCCCCACTTCTACTCCCAGAGTGGGGCCAGGAGAGGAGCTGTTCTGCTGGCGGGGAGGATTTGATGAACTTTTCGGAAGGATTTGTTTAGTGGAGAGAAACAAAAGCAGTCAGACTTTGCAGTTCAGAGCTTTGTCGATCTGCAGAGACTTTCTTTGTTCAAAGATTCCTCTAATTAGTGAGGATTTGTCCGTGTATCTGGAAAGTCGTAGGAGCGCCCTGTGGTTGGCGGAAGGCCAAGTTACACTTGTACAAGTGGGAGTTGAGCCTGGAGCGGTGTTTGTGGTCAGTAACATCGGAAAGCTCCCTCCTACACCGACTTGCCCGGTCCAGGTGTGCTGGGTAAGAATGGCAACAGTGCCTTGGATTTCGTTGGAGCCGGGGAGGCGACGGAGACCTGGAGAAGAAGCCTCCGGAAGCTCCATTTTTAACAATGGGGAGGATTGACACGGACATTCCTATCTTATCAGGAGGAGACTGCTTCTGTTGCTTGCCAAGAAAGCCTTCACAGGACTATTTAACTGCTGCAAAAGTGTGGAGGTGCAGCAACAGCAGAAAGGCTGCTTGGATTATAAAGTACTGATACTTTGTGTGTTGTGCCACGCCCTAAAGATGGCGGCCCCTCAGAGTTACGCAGCTGTCGCACGGTCGGCAGTCTCCGAGACTGAGGGTCACGAGTTGATGGGGCGCACACATGGTGTAAAAATGTACATGCAGAGAAACCTGCCCTTCAAGGCCTTTCTAGAAGCGCTGGGTGAGGCTGTTGGCAAGAAAGCCATAGTCTCGGGCGCGGTGGTCAGTGGGAAGGTTGTTGTTCTACTAAAGACTGAACAGGCGGTGGCTCTGGCTCTGGAAAGGGAGGTAACAGCAGGTGGGAATTTCGCGGCGGTGGACCCATGGGGGGGTCCCGTTTTGCCGGTCATTCTGTCCAACGTTCCCACTTTTGTTCCGGATGCGCTCCCGATCCCACATGTAAGGAAGCTGGGGGAGGTGCGGTCAGGGCTCACCAAACTGTTGTACAGGTTTGACGATCCTGAGATGCATAATATATATACGTTCAAGCGTCACGTGTAAATACAGTTGGCACAGGGGACGGCCGCGGAGGGGAGTTTTGAGGTGGAGGTGGATGAGTTCTCCTATCGCGTGTTCTGGAACGCGGGCCAAGTGCGTTGTCACGCTTGCAAAAAGGTGGGGCATTTACGCAGGAATTGTCCCAGGACCCGGGCTGCCAGTTCCACCATGATGGCCCCGGGAAAGCACTACTGGCCCATCTGGGGCTGCTGGTTTTACCACAATGGCCCGTGAAGGCTTTACTCCCCTAACCCCAACCCCCATCCCCCCACCATCCCCATGTCCCGGACCTGTGGCGGTGGATGCCGGAGAAGTGTATGGGGTGGATGGGAAGGTTTGGGAGCAACAGCGGGGGAGGAAAGTCAAGAAAAAGAAGAAACATCTCCAGGCGGGTCCCCTAGAAGATGATCACCTCCAAGCGGGACCCCTGGCAGCAGATCATTTTGTGCTCACCTCTGAGATAGACGGTAGTGCGGAGGTAGAGGCTTGTGCAATGGAGCTCACCATACCACCGCACGCCAGTGGTTGGAAGAGGAGGACGCATGGGTCCTCTGATACAGAGAAGGGCCCTGAAGGTCAGGGGCAACCTGAAGGGGAGCCTTCCTCTCCTGTTGAGGTGGAGTACCCAGGGCACGCTTCCTCTGAGGGGGAGGATGCCTCTGTAGGTCAGGGACCACCAGAGAGTGGCGATATATTACTCTTGGGGGCTGTTCCCCCAGAGAATGCGTCTGCTAGCTTAGTGGATGACCAGGGGCAGCCTGAAGGGGAGGACTTGGGTGAGGGGGTGGGTCCCCAACATGAGCTCCCTGTTGAGGCTACAAGCCCAGTTGAGGGGTGTGATGCCCCACTGGTTGAGGGAGCAGGGGAGACTCCAGTAACATCGCCCCCTGAGGGCCACAGTGAGGTGATTCACCTGGTGGAGGGGGACGGGGACTCTCTGGGTGATGGTGCAGGGGCGGGTACCCTGGGTGAGGAGGAGGGGAAGAGCGTTTCGGATCGTGTCCTTCGGTCAGACACCAGACAGGCCCGCTTACAGCAAGGCCCGGAGACTTGCTCCGACTTCACTGTTCCCAATCCGGTTACAGAGGGCGGTGGGAGCGTGCAGGAGACTGGCCAATTGTCAGATAGCTTGCCGCGGTCAGAGGCACTGGTACCTGCCCCTGTCACTGATCCTGGGGGTGGGATGGTGACAGAGGAGGGACTGTGTGATGTGGCTGAAATGCCCACCTCACAGGGAGGGGTGAGCGAGGCGGCTGAGAGTAGTAACCTTACAGACTCGGGCTCGGACATTGAGTGCGAGGAGGAGGGGTACGCGGAGTCCACCGACAGTGAGTTGACGGACTGCTCCACCCGCGGCCCCGTGTCTCGACTTGTCGAAGTCTGGGAACTTCGGAAGTTCTTAAAGGACACTAGAGGGAGTAGGAACAAGATGGATTTGGCTGTCGACCGCTGGTCTGGTCTGAGTGCGCCCATGCAGTCCATTTATGCCATCCTTCAGAAGAAGGGGAATGAGGCGGGGCTAATAAGAAATGAGAGGCGCCAGCTCCAAGAGCTTTTTAAGGCCCTAAAGAGAGGGCAGAAGGTTAGGGGCGGCTCCAATCCTTCACCGGGGGTGGGTAAAAGATCCAGTGTACTTTCAAAATGAAGCTCACTATAGCCAGCCTGAATATCAATGGGGGCAGGGGGTCTCTCTGTAGTAGGTTTCACCATCTCTCAGTGCTCAGGGACGGGAGGTATGCGGTGAGCTTCCTGCAGGAAACACACACTGTGGCTAGTGATGAACCCACCTGGCTCCTGGAGTGAGAAGGGGGGGGTCTACATGAGTCATCTCAGCTCCAATTCCAGTGGAGTGGCCTTCATGTTGGCCCCGTCTTTCCAGCCAGAGATCCTCAAAGTGCAGGACATTGTACCAGGCCATTTGCTGTATCTGGCCGTGTGCTTGGATGGTGTGCCATTACACTTCGTTAATAATAATAATATCTTTTATTGTCATTGCACGTCAGTGCAACGAGATTTAGTATGCAGCTCCAACCGATGAAAAAGAAAAGTAAAATAAATAAACAAGCTGTGTGTCGTGACCATCCGAGGGACACAGTCCATGGGGGGTGGGGGCACTCAGCAGGGCCGGTTCAGAGCCCCCAAGATCGGCGTAATGCAGACGCGCTTAACAAGGGAAGTGACCACATTGTTGAATACTATCGACCGTGGGGAGTGTGTTTTCCTTGGGGGAGATTTTAATTGTGCCCTCGAGGCAAGAGATCGCTCTGGCGTTCAGCGTGACCCGGGTGCAGTAAAGATTTTAAGGGAGATGGTGGACTCTTTTGAGCTGTTAGATGGCGGAATTTCCATCCTGACTTCTCGTACAGGTTTGAGGGTGGTGGTTCCCGTATTGATCATTTATACGTGTCCAAGGCCTATGTCTCCTGTGTTTCGGCAGCCTCCATGCAGCCGGCACCATGCTCGGACCATTGCCTGGTGCGAGTGGATTTTATCCCAACACGCACACGGGCTGGGTCCGCGTACTGGTATTTTAATAGCCAGCTGTTGGAGGATCGCAGATTCCGGTATTCATTCAGGCAGTTCTGGGCGAAGCGGAGAAAGAGGCAGGGGCGTTTCCTTTCCCTAAGGCAGTGGTGGGACGTGGGGAAGGTCTACGTCCGTCTGTTTTGCCAGGACTACGCGAGGGGGTCGACCAAGGGGCGGGACTCCGAGATCAGACGGCTTGAGAGAGAGCTGCTCGACTCGGCACGTCTGGATCAGACTGGTGGGGCTTCGTGTGAGTGGCAGGAATACCAGGAGAAGAAGGGAGCACTGAGGGACTTGCAGCTTAGGAGGTCACGGGGTGCGTATGTGAGGTCGCGAGTCCAGATGGTGCACGATCTGGTCCACGCCTCCCCGTTTTTCTTTTCTCTGGAGAAGGGGCGAGGAGCCCGCAGGCAGCTTGCAGAGTTGCTTGCAGATGATGGCTCCTCTGTCACAGATCCAGAGAGCATTGGTGCCTCGGTTCGGTCTTTCTACAAGACTCTGTTCTCGGCCGGCACATCGAGTGGGGAGGCGCAAGAGGTCCTGTGGGAGGGCTTACCTGCTGTGTGCAATGATGTGGCTGAACACCTGGATGATCCCCTAACTCTGGAGGAGTTGACTGGTGCCCTGCACCAGCTCGGTGGTTCCGAGTGGGCGGCGCGACTCTCGTCAGCAGCGGCCTCTGCAGTCTGTCCCGCGGTTTTTTTTTTTGTCTGTGTTTTAATGTAGTTTTTGTTTTTTTTTTTTTGGGGTGTGTGTGGGTGGGGGTGGGGTGGGGGGGGGGGGGAAACTTTTTAAATCTCTCCCTGCACTGGAGACCCGACCTTTTTTCGTCGGGTTTCCGTTGTCGTTGGGGCCGCAACGAGGAGCGGCCTCCAACAGGAAGAAGCCGGGGACTCTGGTGCTACGACTCACCGTCGCCGTCGCGGGGCTGGCCGAGTCCGGAGCGGGTGGAGCGGTGGAGGAGCGCTGATGCTGCTGCTGCTGCTGCTGCTACCGGAGAGTCGGAGGCTCCAACGGCAGGTCTGTGGACGGTGGCACCAGGTGCCCGCGGGTCCCTGGAGGGAGACCGCTTTTCAGGGCTCTCGCAACGGCGACTTCCCCCGCCCGAGTTGCGGGGTTGAAGAACTCCTGGAGCGGGGCCTTTACAGCACCACCCCGCGAGGCTTGGAATGGCCTCGGGACTCTGCGAGCGCACGCCGGGGGCTCTAACAGCAAGACCCGGTGTGCGACCTCGCATCACCCGGCGTGGCTTTAATGGCCGCGGGACAATCGCCATCGCCAGCCGGGGGCTTTGACTTTGACTCTGACATCGTGGGGGGGGAGAGTGCAGTGGAGAGATACGTGTTTTTGGCCTTCCAGCACAATGATGTGATGGATGTTTATGTAAATTATGTTGTGTTGTTGTGTCTTGGGTCTATTTGTTTGTAATGTATGGCTGCAGAAACGGCATTTTGTTTGGACCTCAAGGGGTCCAAATGACAATTAAATGTATCTTGTATCTTGTATCTTGTATCTCAAGGGGGGCAAGTCTCCAGGGCTGGATGGGCTGACTGTGGAGTACCTTAGAGCCTTCTGGGATGTCCCGGGGGGTGACTATATGAAGGTCCTGGGGGAGAGCCTGGCGACTGGGGAGATGCCCGTCTCGTGGCGCAGGGCAGTTGTTGTCCTGCTGCCCAAGAAGGCGATCTCCGCCTTTTGAAGAACTGGCGCCCGGTCTCTCTCCTCAGCACGGACTATAATGTTTTTGCACGGGCATTGGAGAATCGCCTGGGCCCC
Source organism: Leucoraja erinaceus (assembly GCF_028641065.1). NCBI lineage: Eukaryota > Metazoa > Chordata > Chondrichthyes > Rajiformes > Rajidae > Leucoraja > Leucoraja erinaceus. The sequence continues at coordinate 22,536,851 of NC_073408.1, read as the reverse complement.
GTGCTGTCCCAGGTGATCCACCCTGACCAGTCGTACACAGTCCCGGGCCGGTCCATCCAAGACAATATCCATCTGGTCCGGGACCTGATCCATCTGACCCAGGGGGCTGGTCTGTCAGTCGTCTTTCTCTCCCTCGACCAGGAGAAAGCGTTCGACAGGGTGGAGCACGACTACCTTCTGGGGGCTCTGCAGGCGTTCGGATTTGGACCACACTTTGTGGCCTGGGTCTGACTTTTATACACTGCTGCAGAATGCCTTGTTAAGGTCAACGGCTCTTTGTTGGCCCTCTTTCCCTTTGGGATGGGGGTTCGTCAGGGATGTCCCATGTCCGGACAGCTGTTTTCCATCTGTGTCGAGCCTTTCCTGTGCCTTCTCCGGAGGCGGTTGACAGGCCTGGCTTTACCGGGGCCGGGGATGGAGGTGGTCCTCTCGGCCTACGCCGATGATGTCATTTTGATGTTCACCGACCCTGTTGACCTGCGGAGGATGCGTGAGTGCCAGCAGGTTTTCTCGGCTGCTTCCTCCGCCAAGATCATCTGGGGGAAGTGTTCTGGTCTCTTGGTGGGTGGGTGGCAGGTGGACTCCCTGCCGGAGGAGATGGCAGGTTTTGCGTGGAGTACCACGCAACTCCTCTATCTGGGGGTTTACTTGAGTCCCGTTGAGGGGGGGTGGCCCGGCTGGGACGTTGGTCAGGCCTACTTGATGTGATCTCTTACCGGGGCAGGACTGTAGTTATAAACCAGCTGGTGGCCTCTCTGCTGTGGTACTGGATGGCCACTATGGTCCGGTCCTCTTATTTTATAACCATGTTACAGAGGAGATTGGTCAACTTCTTCTGGGGTGAGAGGAACCACTGGGTCTCTGCTGGGGTTCTGAGTCTCCCGTTGGAGGAGGGTGGTCAGGCGCTGGTCTGTATTCGTACCCAGGTGGCGGCTCTCCGACTCAGGACCCTGCGGAGGTACGTCTACTCAGACTACCCTCCTAAATGGCACGTGCTGGCGACGTATTTTTTCCGCCAGGGGCGCTGCCTTCAGGAGGGCTCACGGCTCCCGGTAGCGGGCATGAGTCGACGCGCTAGGCGGGATAGGCGGGAGTTGCCTGGGTTTTACCGTGACCTCCTGAAGGCCAGGAATTTGGTCACCTTCAGCCAGGGCCCTGCTCCTCAGGGGGAGGGGGGTGTCGTGGCTGTGACGGCGGGTGTTGAGGAGAGGCGTGTGCATGGAACGATTCCGGACGAGCTTACCCCCGCTCAGTCGGAATCGTTCATAGGGCCCACGGCCTGGGTCCCTCCCCGAGAGCCGGCCCCATGCAACATGAGCCGCCTTTCCGAGATGCCCAGCATGCCGTTCTGTGACGTGGAGAGGCGCGTACTGTACAGGCTGCTCTTGCACACTCTCCACTTCCTCGCCCTCATCTTCCGTCCAGACACATCCTGGCGGTCTGTGTTACCACCTGACGAGGGGAGCGGTCCTGAGTGGAGGTCCCTCTACAAGGGAGTCCTCCCCCTTTACATCGGGGACCTGGGGTGGAGAGTGTTGCACAAAGCCGTGGCCTGTAATAGGTACTTGAGCCGGTTCACGGACTCTTCCCCTGCTTGTCATTTCTGCGGTGAGGAAGAGACCGTGTTCCATGTGTACATAGAGTGTGAGAGGTTGCAGCCACTGTTCGAGTATCTGAAGGGGCTGCTCCTCAAGTTTTGGCTACATTTTAGTCCAACGCTATTAATTTATGGGCACCCGGTACAGAGGGGGGAGGGTCGGGAGGGAGGAGGAGGTCTCCCTGTCGGTCTGCTCCTGGGCCTGGCCAAGATGGCCATTCGTGGGTCCAGGCAGCGGGCAGTCGATGGCCGCACAGCGGTCGGCTGCCTGCCCCTTTTCCGGGGTTACGTCCGTGCCCGCGTGTCCCTAGAGACGGAACGCGCGGTGACAACGGGGACTGTGGAGGCCTTCTGTGAACGCTGGTCACCACAGGAGGTTGAACATATCATAGATAAAAATGTTAATATTTTAATTTGATAATTTTGTTTAAGTATTTTTTAAATTGTGTGAGCTTTCTACCTTCCCTTGTAAATTGTACATTTGTTTAAAAATCTAATAAAAAACATTTACGGAAAAAAAAAAAAATAGCGGGGCCAAGAAAATTGAAGATAGACACAAAATGCTGGAGTAACTTTTCAGACTGAAGAGGGTCTCTATACGAAACGTCACCCATTGCTTCTCGCCGGAGATGCTGCCGGTCCCGCTGAGTTACTCCAGCTTTGTGTCCATCTGCAAATGACGTCACGTGCTCCAGACGGCTGTGTGTACGCATGTAATCGTGCCCGACCTTCGCTCGACAGTCTTGGCTCAACGCGACCATGAGGTTGTGTAATTTGCGTGCCAAGGACACGTAAGTGGGACAGGCCCTTTAACTCTTGCATAAATGTATGAGGTGAAAAAATCAGGCATTTGGATATTGTGGAACGAACTAGATGATGCTGAGCTGCTTCAGATAATAACTGAAGAAGTTGAATTCAACATCTCTGTGATACTTAGCCAAGGCAGCCCAGCAGGGAGGAGTGGAATACATTTAAGATGAAGGGAGGCAGAGGCAAGAATCTCTTCCATACAGTGAACTCTGCTCCTGGGATAGATAGATAGATAGATAGATAGATAGATAGATAGATAGATAGATAGATAGATAGATAGATAGATAGATAGATAGATAGATAGATAGATAGATAGATAGATAGATAGATAGATAGATAGATAGATAGATAGATAGATAGATAGATAGATAGATAGATAGATCCTTTATTGTCATTCAGACCTTTCGGTCCAGATGATTGTCCAGTTGACATATTCCTGATTACAAATCCGAAAGCGAAGCCGCAGAGAAAACCACTAGGTGGCTTTGGATTAAGAGGGCTGATCCGTGGGCAGTTGCTGCTGGGATGCAAGTCGGGGCCTGATCAACCCCGGCTGGGTCGCCTGGGCGAGGGTGTCTGATGTTGTGAGGCCCGAAACACCCGATGACCCCAGGTCACATCACTGAGGATGCGTCCCAGCGTATCTAGACAATGTATCTTTCACACACAGAGATACTGCGTGGAAACAGGGCCTTTGTCCCATCGAGTTCACACCGACCAGCGATCCCCGCACATTAACACACGAGGGCCAATTTTACAATTTCACCAAACCAAATAACCTACAAACCTGTACGTGTGGGAGGGAACTGGAGCATCCGGAGAAAACCAATGCAGGTTATGAGAAGAGCATGCAAAGTCCATACAGCCAGCATCTGTAGTCAGGATCAAACCTGGGTATCTGGCGCTGTAAGGCAGCAACTCTACCGCTGCGCCACCGTGCCTCTCCATGCCCAACGTGTTACTAAATCCTCCTGTAATCTTGAAAGACTCGACTGAATTGTGTTAAAGAATTCTATCCTCAATGTCGATGTTCGTGGCCTTTGTTAAATTATGTAAACACCTGGAATAAGACAAGGGGTCAGAAAGTAGGGAGGTTAATGGGGCAATTTAGAATTCAGATACAACAAGCTAAGCACAATGATCTTTCAAACTGAAAATGAACATAGCCAACCAATTAAGCAGCCAGCACTGGTAGTAACTGCCTACTCAGCAAGTCAGGATTCAGGGCAATGTTTTATTTCAATGCACAGACCTAAAGTAAATTAAAATAGCTGACTGGAATCAAAAGTAGCGTTGTTGTTGTTGAACATTTCTCTGGTCGACGAAGTGTTCAAAAGACTTTTGTCAAGAGCTTTAGGTTTTTTTGAGGCTGGGTGGTTTGTCTATCTCAGAGAGCTTTGCCTGAAACAGCTGCTTCACACGACAAAGAAATTATCTGTGAGATACTTTTTTTGCAAAGTGCTTATTAAAAATGTATGCCACCTTTTACCAGTCCATAATTAGATGAGGGAAAGCGTAGTGAGGCACGAGTGCCCAGCCATGCTTGCATCATTTAATTTTTCTACGGCAACTGTCAGCCCACTCACTATAAACTCGGTAATAACTGTGAGGAGAAAGTGCCAGCAGGAATACGATGTGTCAGCCAAGGGCAGTGAAGTTCCTCAACTCTCATTGATCAGCAGAGATTGAGAGTGACACTTAGGAGCTTGGGCCTTGTGGGAGAGTTGCTGCCTTAGAGCGCCTGAGACCCGGGTTCGATCCTGGCTACGTGTGCTGTCTGTACAGAGTTTGTACATTGTCTCTGTGACCGCATGGATGTTCTCCCAGTGTCTCAGTTTCCTCCAACACTCCAAAGACGTACAGGTTTGCAGGTTAACTGACTTCAGTAAAATTGTAAAATTGGCCCTAGTGTGTTAATAGGTGGAAACACGTGGGGAGGGACACAATGAGGCTTAACATATAGGACAGGGGCCGGCGACCTACGGCGCGCGGAGCGGATTCTGCCCGTAACCCGAAATCATCCGGCCCTCTGTCGGATTTTTTTTCAATTAGTTTTCGCGACCTGAGAACTGCAGCCAGTCCCGGGTCATGCAGGCAACTTGGGCGTTAAAGCCAGACCTGGGACAAGCGAGCAGACCTGGGACTGGCTGTAGTGTCCAGGTCAACAAGTATGTTACCGAGAAAATTCAGGGAATAACCATTTTAGGCATCCTTTGGATAAGGCTTTAAGAAGGAACTGCAGATGCTGGAAAATCGAAGGTACACAAAAATGCTGGAGAAACTCAGTGGGTGCAGCAGCATGTATGGAGCAAAGAAAATAAGCAAAGGACCCCCCATCAGTGTGAAGGAGGATTTTGGCCTGAAACGTTGCCTATTTCCTTCGCTCCATAGATGCTGCTGCACCCGCTGAGTTTCTCCAGCATTTTTGTGTACATTGGATAGGGCTGATGTATAGGACTAGAGGTGCAGCAGAGATACAGCGCGGAAACAGGCACCTCGACCCACCGCGTACGCTATCACTATCCTACACACTAGGGACAATCTACAATTATACCAAGCCAATTAACCTGCATACCTGTACGGCTTTGGAGTGTGGGAGGAAACTGGAGCACTCGGAGAAAACCCACGCAGGTCTCAGGGAGAACATACAAATTCCCTACAGACAGCACCCGTAGTCAGGATCAAACCCGGATCTCTGGCGTTGTAAGCCAGCAACTTCACTGCTGTGCTTCTGTGCCTGCAGCTCACTAGAAACTGAGGAAGCTGGAATATTGTGAAGAACACAATGTGTAGCATAGTGGCGCATCGGGTAAAGCTGCTGCCTCAGAGCGCGAGAGACCCTGGTTCAATCCTGAGCTCAGTTGTTGACTCTGAATCCTGTGAATTTTCTCCATGTGCTCCGGTGACATTTCGAGCTAACTAGCCTGTGTCGCCTATTCATGCTCTCCATCGATGCTGCCTGACCTGCTGAGTTACTCCAGTACTTTGTGTTCTGTGACAGAGAGGCTGGGTTGAACAAAAACACATTTGAGCCAATAAATATGGAGTCATACAGTCATAGAGTGACACAGCACGGAAACAAGCCCTTCGGCCCTATCTGCCCATACTGAGCAATGTGTCCCAGCTGCCCGCGTCCGGTCCACATCCCTTCAAACCTGTCCCATCCATGTACTGTTTCTTAAAAGTTGGGATAGTCCCTGCCTCAACTACCTCATCTGGCAGCTTGTTCCATACACCCTTTGTGTGAAAAAGTTACCCCTCAGATTCCTATTAAATCTTTCCCCCTTCACCTTAAACCTATGTCGTCTGGTCCTCGATTCACCTCCTCTGGGCGAGAGACTGTGTGCATCTACCCGATCTATTCCTCTCATGGAAGTGAAACAAAACGGAGTGAACACAGCATATAAATCTAAAGGATACAAAGGTTGTGGCAATTGCATAGTTTGTGAGGTAAGGCTGCAGACTAACTGTTTTTAACTCATATGTGAGTAATGAGCTCAGGGCTACCTGGGGCCTGGTTACTCAGGCATGCTGACTTCACACACTCCGGCCATGCTGTGGAGAAAAAGCAGGACTGGAGCCTGCCCGGCACTAAGGAGGAAGGAACTGCAGATTCTGGTTTACACCGAAGATAGACACAAAAAGCTGGAGTAACGCAGCAGGTCAGGCAGCATCCCAGGCAAAAAGGAATGGGTGACGTTTCTCCAGAGAGGCTGCCTGTCTCGCTGTGCTGCTCCAGCTTTTTATGTCTATCTACAGGCTGGAAACATTGTTCTGAAAGCTAGTGTGACATTTTTGAGGTTGAGTTTACTTTATTGTTACATGTGGGCCGAGGTAGAGTGAACATATTTAGTTGCGTGCTAACCAGACAGCAAAAAGATAATACATCATTACAATCGAGCCATGATAGGGGGAATAACATGAATAAAGCATGGCGCAAGATATAGTCCAGTAATATCTGATCAAAGATAGAAACATAGAAACATAGAAAATAGGTGCAGGAGGAGGCCATTCGGCCCTTCGAGCCACCCCCACCATTCATTGTGATCACGGCTGATCGTCCCCTATCAATAACCCATGCCTGCCTTTTCCCCATATCCCTTGACTCCACTAGCCCCTAGAGCTCTATCTGAGGGTCTCCAATGAGGTAGATAGTTGACGGTTCCATTGCCTGATAACAGCTGGGAAGAAACTGTCCCTGAATCTGGAATCTGGATTTTCACCAGTTGGAAAAGTGAATCTAAATTTTGATTTGGCACTCTAAACTCAATGATTCCAACATTCTGCTTGCTACACAATGCTTAACACAGTTTCTCACATTGCAAGTGAGTGCAGTTTACATGCTGGCTACAAAGCATTTGTAAATGTTCTGAGATTGTGGAATCTTCTGTGGTAAAAATGCAGCACAGTGGCGCAGCAGTAGAGTAGCTGCCTTACAGAGCCGGAGACTCGGGTTCGATCCTATGGGTGTATGTCTGCGGGCCGGATTATTTCAGGTTACGGGCCGTATCTGGCCCCTGGGCCATAGCTTGCTGACCCCTGCCTTAGATTGTACGTTGACAAATACTCTCTTATGGGTCTGTCCCACATAGCCGATTTTCTTAGGCAACTATAGGTGAGTAGGCTGTCGCCACATGGTCACCAGGCAGTCGCCTGTACGGTCATGACTAGTCTCCTCAGTCGCCCAAAGAGTTGTTGCTTCTTTCTGGTCGCCGCTGGATTTTCAACAATTGAAACGTTTTCAGAGACAGTTGGCGACAGTGGGTTTGACGCCAATGAGCGTAGCTTGACCTCTCCTGACGTAGGTGCTGTCGTAGTTGTCGCCAGGTGACGTAGGTTGTTGTCGGTGCTGACTTCAGTTTTTTTTTGTTGTTTAAGTAATGATTCTATTTCAAATTTTATGTCGAAGGGGGATCCAGTCGCCGGTTTTTTCGGCGACCTGCTACGTTAATAACAGTCGTCGGCAGTTGTCTAAAAATTGCCTAAGTGGGACAGGCCCTTTAAGCTCCTACAGGTGTATAGTAGAGAGCATACTGAGTGGTTGAATCACGTCCTGGTTCAGCATCTCCAACGCCCAGGAACGATGGAGATTTCAAAAAGTGGTGCACACTGCCCGGTTCATCACGGGATCTGATCTCCCCACCATTGAAGAGATCTATAGGAGGTAATGTCTTCAAAACACAGCTGACGTCACCAAGAACCCACACATCACTGGCACTACCCTTTAATTTCACTCCTACCATTGGGAAGAAGGTACAGGAATCTGAAAACCATGCCCAGGTTCAGGAGCAGCTTCTCCCCAACTAACATCAGGCTCTTGAATACCACAAACTCCTAAGAACTAAACCTCCATCTATAAACTGCTTGGGTTGCATTAAAGGCTTTGGGCTTTGTATTTCTTTTGCACTATTCTCCGTATTTATACTACAGCCTTACAGCGCTTGCAGTGCCAGAGTCCCGGGTTCGATCAGGTCTATGGGTGCTGTCTGTACCGAGTTTGTACATTCTCCCCGTGACCGCGTGGGATTTCTCTGAGATCTTCGGTTTCCTCCCACACTCCAAAGACATACACGTTTGTGGGTTAATTGGCTTTGTACAAGCGTACATTGTCGCTGGTTTGTGTAGGATATTGTTAGTGTTCGAGGATCGCTGGTCAGTGCGGACTCTGTGGGCCGAAGGGCCTGTTTCCTTGCAGTATTTCTAAGTTATAACTAAACCAAAACACTTTTCAAGGCTAGCACCGAGGGTTACTGGGCTGATAAAGGGCAAGCATTGAGTGCACCAATTCCTGATTAACTAGACTATTTATTGCCAGGTAAACAAACTTTGCAGATGAGGCCACTCAATGACTATTCTTGTCCTCAAGCAGCTATCCCAGTACCCTGATCCCAAGTTCATTTGCATTCACGAACTGTCAGAGGAGGCAGTAGAAGCAAGTGCTATAACAGCATTTAAAATGCACGGATATTAAGTTTTGGAGGGATATAGGTCAAGCAGCTTAAGGTTTACCTGGATCGGGAGTCCCTCCAGTAATATCACCATCTATATCGCTCATTTTCCTTTCCCCTGACTAGTCTGAAGAAGGGTCTCGACCCGAAACATCACTCAATCTTCTCTCCAGAGATGCTGCCTGTTCGATCCAGACTATGGGTGATGTCTCTACAGAGTTTATACGTTCTCCCCGTGACCTGAGTGGGATTTTCTCCAGGTTCTCCGGTTTCCTCCCACACTCCAAAGATGTGCAGGGTTGTTGGTCAATTGGCTTTGATAACAATATTTTAAGTTGCCCCTGGAGTGTAGGATAGTGCTAGTGTATGGGGTGATTGCTGGTTGGCCCGGACTCAATGGGCTGAAGGGCCTGTTTCTGCGCAGTATCTCTAAAGTCTAAAGTCTTAAACTGTCCTGTAATAAGCCCTGAGTTCTACATTAAAAGTGCTGCAGCGATGCCAGAGACAGAGCTAAAAGATTGAGGTAAGTTTAGAGATACAGAGCAGAAACAAGCCCACCGAGTCCGCGCCGATCCCCGCACACTTAAGCCCCTGTCCCACTTAGGAGACCTCTGGTGACTTTGCCGCCACCCAAAAAAAAATCAAGGTCAAGGTGACCTACAACCTCCTACCACCTCCCACACATATGTTGAAAACCTTCCTCGACTATGAAGAAAACCGGCTTTGACTAGACCTGCCACTAAAAAATGATCGATTTTTAAAACGGCAACCTATTTTTAGTCGAGGCCGGTTTCAATCATGATGCAAAAATAGCAGCAACCTAGATGAGGCCTCGACCACGCGGAAACCACTTTTGACCATTAGGGAGAGTGACCGAAACCTCCGGTGACCTCATGGAAACCTTGGGTGGCGGGCAAGGTCACCAGAAGTTGCTGTTTAGGTCTCCTAAGTGGGGCAGGGGCTTGACACTATCATACACACACTCGGAACAATTTTACAATTTTACTAAGCTAATTAGAGCAGAGCATCTGGAGAAAGCCCATGCAGTTACGGGGAGAACGTACAAACTCCGTATGGACAGCACCCATATTCAGGATCAAATCCGATTCTCTGGCGCGGTAAGGCAGCACGTCTACTGCTGTGCCACCCTGCCACCCACATATGATTAGATTAGATGCTAACAAATTAAGGCATGTCTTATCTCTATTCTACAATCTCGGGAAAACACACTCCGAAAGGTTACTGTCAGAAAGTCAGCATTATGCAATGCACAGTGAAAGGAACTCAGTTCTCAAGTGAATGTCATATAAATAAATATAGGCAGCTGGCATGAGTAAGCCGCAGTGTTATATCCTGACAGCCGCAACAGCGGACCACTGACGATGCAGCTAAACCTCCAGCCAGTTATGAAGGTGGCAAAGGGAGTGATCTTCAGCTCATGCAGGGAGCAGCCGCACACACATCAGTGGTGAAGCCTGACTTCCAGGGAGTGGGAGATCTCAGTCTTATTGACAATGGGAGTTTGATGGGAGGCGGCTGTATGTGACTGTGCTGCAAATAAATGCCATCTCCAAAACATACAAAAACTGAATCAAGAAACTTTGAGTAACTTTAACAAAGTGTCAGAAGTTATGAATGTAATGGTTCGAGGGCCCGAATTTCTGGAAATTATTTAGTTTGCAGTTTAGTTTAGAGTTTAGAGGTGTAGCATGAAAACAGGCCCTTCAGCCCACCAAGTCAATGCTGACCATCGATGTTTCTATGTTGTTCCACTTTCGCAAACATTGTGGAGCAATTTTACAGAGGCCGTTTAACTTACACACCTGCATGTCTTAGGGTGGTGGGAGGAAACTGGAGCACCCGGAGGAAACCCATGTGGTCACAGAGTGAACATGGAAACTCCACTCAGACAGTGCTCAAAGTCAGGATCGAGCCTGGGTCATTGTAAAATTGCCCCTAGTGTGTCGGGAGTGGTTGCAAAAGTGGGAAAGAATAGAAATAGCACCACCACTAAGCCATTGTGCCACTATAACTCTGTGCTACCTACACTGAATTTTATACTGTTTATTAAAAAAATACATAATCGTATTTGAAACCTTCTTGTGTGTGACTGCCAGTGCGGGATAAAGAGCGATTGTCTTGTGCAGTGGAGCAAATGGAACAACAAACAAACATAACTCAACCCTCAGACTACACAATTGACTGCATCTCCCAGGACACTTAAAATGATTCATAAAAAGGAGGTCACATGCTGGAATGGATAACCTGTCTGCTTCTCCTCCTAGAAAAAGTACTAGGTCACTTCCATCTTAGTGAGATTGTTGCTGTGTTCCTGTTAGCTGGATTTTCATACAGAAACTCCCTCTCAATTCAGACACAAGGGCATGTAGATGCTGGAGTCTTGCCTGGAACACAATGTGCTGGAGTAACTTAGTGGGTCAGGCAGCATCTCTGGAGAACATGGATGAACCATAAGATATAGGAGCAGAATTAGGCCATTCAGCCCAACGAGTCTACTCCACCATTGGTTCATGGCTAATTATTATTTCCCTCCAAACCCCATTTTCACAATCCAACGACATACAGGTTTGCAGGCTATTTGTCTTGGTATAAATGTAAATTGTCTCTAGTGTGTAAGATAGTGCTAGTGTGCGGGGATCGCAGGTTGGTGCTTACTCGGTGGGCCGAAGGGCCTGTCTCCGTGCTGGATCTCTAAACTTAAGTAACATTAGCAAATTTGGAGATGACACAAAGCTGGATGGCAGTGTTAAGCTAAGTGTTACTGGGTTAAGCTAAATGGCTACTACAATGTGAACTGCGAGGAGGATGCTATGAGGATGCAGGGTGACTTGGACAGGTTGGGTGAGTGGGCAGATGCATGACAGATGCAGTTTAATGTGGATAAATGCGAAGTTATCCATTTTGGTGGCAAAAACAGGAAGGCAGATAATTATCTTTTTTTTATTTTTATTTTTATTAGAAGTAAGTACAATAATATGGTACCATAGGTACCTAGTATATATTGGCATGTTACAATTCATGTACAGCTTCTTCTTATTTTTATTTTAACAATAAAAAGGAGACAGAAAAAGAATAGAAAATAAATAGAAAAGTGTATGATATCAGAAAGTGAGAAAAGGAAAATTAGAAAAGAAAGAAAATGAAGAGAAAAGAAGCAGAGGTAGAAAGCAGAAGAATAAAGGAGAGATAGCTATTTGTTATTCTTGACCACCATTCACCCAGTCCTGAAACAACTTGTTTCTATGTTTGTATTGCACCAGATGCTTCCAAGAAATCGACAAATGGAGACCAAGTCCTTTGGAATTGGTCTATTTTGTCTGTTAGGAGGAATCGTATTTCTTCAAGATTATTATCTAAATGGTGTCAAGTTGGGAAAAGGGGAAGGACAACGAGATCTGGGGGTCCTTGTTCATCAGTCACTGAAAGCAAGCATGCAGGTATAGCAGGCAGTGAAGAAAGCGAATGGCATGTTGGCCTTCATAACAAGAGGAGTTGAGTATAAGTGCAAAGAGGTCCTTCCGCAGTTGTACATGGCCCTAATGAGCCCACACCTGGAGTATTGTGTGCAGTTTTGGTCTCCAAGTTTGAGGAAGGACATTCTTGCTATTGAGGGAGTGCAGAGTGGGTTCATGGTTAATTCCCGGGATGGCGGGATTGCCATATGTTGATAGAATGGAGCGACTGGGCAAGTATACTTTGGAATTTAGAAGGATGAGAGGAGATCTTATTGAAACATATAAGGTTATTAAGGGTTTGTACACGCTAGAAGCAGGAAACATGTTCTGGATGTTGGGGGAGTCCAGAACCAGGGGCCATAGTTTAACAATAAGGGGTAAGACATTTAGAACGGAGATGAGGAAACACTTTTTCACACAGAGAGTTGTGAGTCTGTGGAATTCTCTGTCTCAGAGGGCGGTGGAGGCCAATTCTCTAGATGCTTTCAAGAGAGGGTTATATAGAGCTCTTAAAGTTAGCGGAGTCAGAGGATATGAGGAGAAGGCAGGAACGGGGTCCTGATTGTGGATGATCAGCCATGATCACATTGAATGGTGGTGCTGGCTCGAAGGGCCAAATGCCCTACTCCTGCACCTATTGTCTATTGTCTATTGTCTAAACTAAACTAAAATTCACCACTCTCTGACGAAGGCAACATATGGATGGGTGACGCTTCAGGTCAGGACCCTCCTTCAGACTGATTGTAGGGGCAGGGAGAAAGCTGGAAGCGATTTGTGAGTAGGACATGGCCTGGCAAGCAATAGATGAATGGAGATGAGGGTGCATTTGATTGTCAGATGGTCGGGCAAAGGGGAAAGATGAAAAGCCTAATGTTAGTTACTCAGCTCCCTCATAGAGGAATGGCTTTTGCACCACTTCCCATTTTGATTTTCTTTCCCATTTCCATTTCAAAAATACAACATAAATGATTGCTAAATGGAGCTACATGGGGGAGTGCTCTGATGTTGGAGACAGGGAGACCTTTATTGAAGGCAGTTTTTGTTTCGCATATTTGTTTCGAAATTCAATCCCAATCTTAGTTTAGTTTAGTTTAGTTTAGTTTAGAGATACAGTGTGGAAACAGGCCCAAACAGGCCCACCGAGTCCGCACCGACCAGCGATCCCTGCACACTAACACTATCACTATCCTACACACACTAGGGACAATTTTTCATTAATACCAAGCCAATTAACCTACAAACCTGTACGTCTTTAGAATGTGGGAGGAAACCCAGCATCTCGGAGAAAACCCACACGGGTCACGGGGAAACATGTACAAAATCCGTACAGATCAGCACCGCTGGTCAGGTTTGAACATGAGTCCCTGGCACTATAAGGTAGTGGCATTACCGCTACACCATCGTGCCCCCTAATCTGTTTTCCTTTTCCGAGCTACATGTTCAGAAAGCATTGTTTCCCAGGATGGAACGTAACGTTGAAGTTCTTCAGTCCACTCAGTACCACTGTGAGATATATTCTGGGCACTTCATGCTGCAGTCTTAGACTGTTTTTTTTCTAAGTAGGTTGTGTATTTATTAAAACATAGAACAAAGAGCTCCCTGCAGCCCAGGGACAAGCCCTTGGGCTCGCAATGTTTGTGCCCAACATGAAGCCAACTTAAACCAATCCCTTCTACACTGCACACGCTGCAAATCACTCCATCAATCTGAAGAAGGGTCTTGACCCGAAATGTTATCTATCCATTTTCTCCAGAGATGCCGCCTGACCCATTGAATTACCCCAGCATTTTGTGCCTATCTAAGGTTTATTTGTTTGATTCCTGGGATGGCAGGTTGGTCATATGTAGAGAGATGAAGCAGACTCTGTCTTGAGAGAAGAGTTAGGGGTGATTTCATTTAACCATGTAAAAATCTTGTTGTTCTGTATTGGATGATCTCAGTTTGATGTTTCCGCTGGATGCGATGTCTCGGCAAGATGGTGGCACGATAAGGATCAGCCATCCAGAACCGAGATGAGAAACAACTCCTAGACTTGGAGTGGTAAACCGTCAGACTGTTCTCTCCACAAATACATGCATAATTAAGACAGAGCTGGAGAGATTTTCAGATGTAATAGGAATCAAGGCACATGGAGATACTATTGAAAGATGGCACTGAGGTTAAACAAGACATCGGTGTAGGAACACGGACATTCTGGTTGTTTCATTTAATTATTTGATGTCTCTTTTGGCATCTCCTTTTTATTCCAACATTCACGCCCTTATTTCCTCTCTTCCTTTGAATGGTTTGTTGTTTCAAGCAGCAGCTCCTTGAAGTAAAGGGTTGCATTTAACCAGTAATTGAAAACTCACTCACTGCAGTGTCACAGTTGCCTTGGCTGTTGTGTATTCACCCAGAGAGCCGAGTTTGATCCTCACTACGGGTGCTTGTCTGTACGGAGTATGTACATTCTTCCCGTGAGCCCGTGGGTTTTCTCCGGGTGCTCCTGTTTCCTCCCACACTCCAAGGACGCACAGGTTTGTAGGTTAATTGGCTTCAGTAAAAATTTGTCAATTGTTCCTAGTGCGTAGGATAGTGCTAGTGTGTGGAGGTCACGTGGACTCATTTTGCCAAATAGAGCTAAAAGAGTCATAGTCATACAGCATGGAAACAGGGCCTTCAGCCCAACTTGCCTACACTGACCAACATGTCCCATCTACACTAGTCCCACCTGCCTGCGTTTGGCCCATATCCCTCCAAACCTGTCCTGTACAAGAACTTGTCTTAAAGCCCTGTTCCACGGTACGAGTTCATTCCAAGAGCTCTCCCGGGTTTAATAAAGATCAAACTTGTGGTTAGCATGGAGAATGAACGTAATGGGTTGGTCGGAGCTCGGAGACGTCTCTTAGCGACTCGTAACGCTAACAGGAGGTACTCGCGAAGACTCGCTAACGGCAGGTAAGCATGGGAAGACTCTTTGAGATTTTTCAACATGTTGAAAAATGTCCATGAGAGCCCTGAGTACCGACGAGTGGCCATTACCGTAAATCTCCGAGTTTGAATCAGGGCAAACTCGGGAGAGCTCTTGGAATGAATTTGTACCGTGGGACAGGGCTTTAACTGTTTCTTAGACGTTGCAATAGTCCCTGCCTCAACTACCTCCTCTGGCAGTTCATTCTGTACACCCATCACGTTCTGTGTGAGGGTTTCTATTGAACCCGCTTCAGCGGCTGTTATCAGGCAACTGAATCATCCTACTATAAGTAGAGAGCAGTGTTGAACTACTTTCTACCTCATTGGTGACCCTTGGACAATCCTTGATTGGACTTTGCCTAGTTTAACCTTACACTAAACATTAATCCCTTAGCATGTATCCATACACTGTAAATGGATCGATTGTAATCATATATTGTCTTTCTGCTGACTGGTTAGCATGCAACAACATCTTTTCACTGTACCTCAGTACACGTGACAATAGACTAAACTGAAACTGAATCACCAATGGTTCACTCGTTCAGTGCTACCAGGAGTACTCAGTTGGAACCAAGGTCAAGGGGAATCTTACTAATGCCTCAGTTTGACGCAAATGAACAAAATACTTTGTTGTGTTGCTTGTCCACTTGGTACTGAGATTCACAGAAAACAACGTGGACCATAACCACGGCTGACTGTCTTTTCTCAATCCTTTCACTGACTTCAACTAAGATTAGCTTAGTTTTTTTCTGAAATTTTTTTCAAATTTTTAAGATTTGAATTTTTCATAGTGTCATAGATTCACATGCAGTTTGGAGACAGACCCAACTTGCCCACACCAAACAACATGAACCATCTCCACTAGCCCCACCTGCCTGCATTTGGCCCATATCCCTCTAAACCTAACCTCTCCATCTACCTGTATAAATATTTCCTAAACTTGGTGAAAGCACCTGCCTCAATTATCTCCTCCAGCAGCTCCTTAAATACACCTACCACACACTGTGCAAAATACTTGCCCCTCTGGTTCCTACCACATCTTTTCTCCCTCACCTCAAATCTATGTTCTCTGATTCTTGATTCCCCTACTCTGGGTAAAAAACTCTGGGCATTAACCCCATCTATTCCGCTCATGATCTTGTACATCTCTGTAAGATCACCTGACTTGTGCCCTTTCTCCCAGTTTTCTCCCAGTTTCAATATAAAAATATCACCCAAGTTTTGTATTGAGCAATAAAAGCTTCCAGAAACTTTGTATAGGGTTCAGCCAAGGTTCACAGTTGGAGAGTGAGGCGTTTTTATGGAAGATACCCTACATATTCAACTCCAATCCCCGTTCTTGCTCACGATTCACTCCCAACCCTCTGACCATTCACCCCCACGTTGCTACTGACTCCTGTGGATATCTCCATTCAAACCTCATCAGTAGTTGGCCAAGGCCACACCTACAAGTCCCCTTGCCCATTCTGACCATTGGTTTTGCCTTTTCCCAACTGAGTCTAATTGTCTGTAATCCTCCCTTAAACCAAACATCTCACCACTGATTTCTTCTTCCCATCAATTCCAGATCCAAAGCTCCCTCCCTACATCTCGGGTGGGTGACACGGTGGCGCAGCGGTAGAGTTGCTGCCTTACAGTGCTTACAGCGCCAGAGACCTGGGTTCGATCCTGGCTCTGGGTGCTGTCTAGACAGAGTTTGGTTTTCTTCGAACTTCGGTTTCCCCCCACACTCCAAAGATGCACAGGTTTGTAGACCTATTGACGGTATAACTGTAAACATTTGTCCTTAGTGTGTGTAGGATAGTGTTAATGTGCAGGGATCATTGTTCAGTGCGGACTCAATTGGCCTAAGGGTCTTTTTCCCGCTGTATCTCCAACCTAAACTAAACTAATCTCCCTACTGCTATCTTTCTCTTCTCTGCTTCTTCAAACAGATCTTTGGCCAACAATCTCAACTTTCTTTGGATCACTGTCGGATCTCTTTGTTCCTTTGGTGAGACCTTTTATTAGTTGCCTGACAAACCTAGCGGAATATCCAAGTGTAATCGGCAACAAATTTCAACAATGAAACCCACCCCAGGACTTTCATTTGTTAAGGAGATGAGGAGAAATGTCTTTAGTCAGAGGGTGGTGAATCTGCGGAATTATTTTCCACAGATGGCTGTCGAGGCCAAGTTAGTAGATATTTTTGAGGCAGAGATAGATAGATTCTTGATTAGTACAGGTATCAGAGGTTATGGGGAGAAGGCAGGAGAATGTGATTAGGAGGGAGAGATAGATCAGCCATGTTTGAATGGCAGAGTAGACTTAATGGACTGAATGGCCTAATTCTACTCCTACTCCTTATGGCTTATGCCCCATGAATTCCCCACCAAATAAGTGCAACATCACATCACAAATATTGGTTGAAATTGGGAGGTGAAACTTGGAAAAGCCAGGAAGTGGATGGAGGATCCCATCACTTTGGCCACACTCTCTTTTCTAGTCCAGCCCTGAGTGAGAAGGTACAGGAGCCTGAAAACCATTAAAGCCCGGTTCAAGAAAACATTCTTTCCAACAACCATTCGGATTTTGAACACTACACAAAACTAATCTCAACCATGTGCTGCCTCTGTTGCACAAGGACTTTGGGTTTTTTTGTACTGGTACTGTGGTTATTAATCTGTTGATTTTAAAAAAAATGTATTATCTATATTTGTCGGGTTTACAGGCCTGTGTACTTTGCAGCAAATAAGAATTTAATTGTTCCGTTCTTGGTTCATATGATAGTCAAACACTAGATACCGGACTAGATACAATGCTAGATAAACATTCCACTGTCCAATTGAGGCCCAATGCAAATTTAACGGAACAGCACATTATATTTTGCTTGGGCAGTGGTATGAATATTGACTACTTGAACCCTTGCTTTCCCCCCTCTCCATCCCTCCCTCATCCTACTTCCAGATTATATTTTATCTTTTTATGCTTCATTGTCAACTTCCCATAACTAACAATCTATTCTGCTTTTTCCTTGACCATTGTCCACTTTGATGTCTAATTTTCACACCTTACCCATCCATATCTCCATGTCTCCCTCTCCCCTGAGTCTGAAGAATGGACTCAGCCCAAAACAACCTTCTATGCAGAGATGCCGCCTGTCCTGCTGAGTTACTCCAACATTGGCTGTCTATCCACTGCAAGACCCGGAGCGCGGCCTTGCATCACCCAGCCGCGGGACAATTGTCATCGCCCACCGGGGGCTTTGACTCTGACATCGGGAGGGGAATGGGCAATGCAGGGGAGAGGTAAGTTTTTTTGCCTTCCATCACAGCGAGGAGGAGATGCGCTGTGATGGATGTCTGTGTAAATTGTGTCGTGTCTTGGGTCTTTTTTTCTTGTGTGTGTGACTGTAGAAACAACATTACATTTGAGCCTCTATGAGGTCCAAGTGACAAATAAATTGTATTGTGTATTGTGTATTGGGTATTGTGTATATAAAAGGTGCCAGTTTACAAGAAATGGGACAAAGTGCTTCAGCAACTCAGCAAGTCAGGCATCATCTCTGAAGAATAGGTAAAGTTTTAGATTGGGGCACTTCTTCAGACTGGTCAACAGTGTGAAGAGTCTTGACCCAAAACATCAGCCAGCTGCCTATCCACGTTCTCCAGGGATGTTGCCTGACCTGATGAATTACTCCCGCACTTAGTGACATTTTTTTGTAAATTAAATACTCTTGAACCTTAGTTTAGTTTAGTTTAGAGATACAGCTCAAAAACAAGCCCTTCAGCGCACCGAGTCCATATCGACCAGCGATCCCCGCACATTAACACTATCTAACACCAATTTACCTTCATATCATACGTCTTTGGAGTGTGGGAGGAAACTGAAGATGTCGGAGATCAGGGAGAACGTACAAAGTCCATACAGGCAGCACCAGTAGTCGGGATCACACCCGGGTCTCCGGCACTGCAGACAACAACTCTACCACTGCGCCACCGTGCCACCCAATTCTTAATTCTTGAGTGATCCAGTGACATAAAATGAATATATCTCAAAGGTTCATTCGGGAGTCTTGAGAATATTCCATTGCCTCCAAATAGATACCAGCCGTGTACAGTCTCTTGTTACACATAATGCCTGATCACCGCACAGCAAATATTTGATTCAGGGCCCAAAAAAATACTCTTGATGACTGGAACTAGAAAAGAATAAAATTCTTCATGATAAAAAACAGACACGAATGTGCATACAGATTGGAGGCTATGATCCTTATATTGAAATTCTAGCCACATGCCCTCTCGCTGTTAGTTCCCATGCCATTTGTGTTCATTGCAAATGTATCAAGATTAAGACCAGGTTTTTAATATTGCATAAGTGCCATCTCGGCAAACAGGGATGTTGCATGTAAGTTCAACGAAGGTCGGCCTCACAGTCTGACAACGATGACTGGAATCAAGAGGAATGCAGTGAATCTATACCGTCAGCTTTGACTCCAAAACCCTCTGCGGATAATGTAACATAAATTAATGCTCACCTCTGCGGACATCGAGTTTAAGTGGGAAATGCTGCAAAATGGGAAGGTGATAAAAATTTCCACTGCTATGTAACCCGAGGGAGTCAGATCCTGACCCGAGAAAAGAGGAACTCCCTTTGGTAATGTCTCTGGAACACATTAACATGCTGAGGATAGAATGTCATTGTGGGAAGCACAAAGCATCACCATGCCATTCTGCCCTGTGGCATAAACGTGCTCTGAATTCAGGGACAATGGTGAGTGTTCTCTTACTGAAATAAACTCATGCTCCATTACGGATAGACATTACATTCTCAGCTATTATCATCACATGTGGTGCAAAGTATATTGCGGTAATATGCATTTGAGTGCATCATACCATGTGTAAATGTCCTTGGGTCACATTCAGTTGCTGTTTCGAAAGTTCAATGCAATCATTTTGGATGGATAGTCAGAAGTTTTTATTGTGATAGTCCTTTCAGTTTATGCAGAAAGCACCAGCAGTGAATCAAATCTCTTGTTCATTCATCTTCACTACAGGTCTTTCTCCGTCATTGTCCTCAGGGCAACAGTGCAAATGTAGCAGCTCATCACACAGGCCAGACAGAAATATGTAGCAACTGGATGGATGTGAAGACATTCATGTCGGCGATGAGGTGCTAGAGCTGGCCGTTAATTATATGAACATATTCAGAACCAGGTCGATAGACACAAAATGCTGGAGCAACTCAGCGAGACAGGCAGCATCTCTGGATAGAAGGAATGGGTGACATTTCAGGCCGAGACCCTTCTTCAGGTAACTTCTTCTGAGTAACTCAGCAGGACAGGCAGCATCTTTGGATAGAAGGAATAGGTGACGTTTTGGGTCGAGACCTATCTTCAGACCTGAAGAAGGTCTTAAGAAGGGTCTTGACCTGAAACGTCACCCATTCCTTCTATCCAGAGATGCTGCCTGTCCTGCTGAGTTACCCAAGTAATTGAGAATGGAAACATCAACGTGAGGGAGAAGGATGAGCCTTGTGCTCCACTGTTTATCCTCCACAACCTTGAAGAAGTCTCTGTCGCCAAAGGTTAGAACTTACTCTTACCATGGACCAGGTCCAAGTGGACTAGGCTGCATTCAAGGTACACTCAAGCTGTATGTTGAACGATACTCAAAGAATATCTAGCTCTTAACAGCCTCTGACCAGAAATGTAAGCAGACCAGTCACGAATATAAAAATAAATAGGTGCTTAATTTAGTTTAGTTGAGAGGTACAGCGTGGAAACAGGCCTTTCGGCCCATCAAGTCTGTGCCGACCAATGACCCCCCTCTACACTAGATCTATCCTACACATGAGGGACAATCTACTGAAGCCAGTTAACCCACAAACCTGCACGTCTTTGGAGAAAACCCACATGGTCACAGGAAGAACATATAAATTACATATAGACAGCACCCATAGTCAAGATCAAACACTGGTCCCTGGTGCGTTAAGGCAGCAACTCTACCGCTGCACCACTGTGCCGCTGTAAAGTGGAATAGCTCAACAGACCAGGAACTTCTCTGGAGGACATGGATAGGTGAGTTACATTGAGTTAACCCACAAACCCACATATTGGCTACCAATTGAAACGATGAGAAGAGATCTCATCAAAAGGTGGGTAATCGATAAAACTTGATTTCATTTGGGGCACCTTTGATTATGGAGCAGAAATCTTCACCTTGGATGTCATTGTGGTCTGAGCAAACCAGTCTCCAGATTCTTTTTTTGATACTAAATGGAGTGAATCAGATTGGCGGAAGATTGTTTCCTGATTAATAGAGTTTTGCAGTGCAGAAAGAGGTCCTTCGGCCCACACCATCCATGCTGCCCATCTGCCCTAATCTGAATTGACCTTAGTGCCCCTGGCTGAGTGAGTCGATCGAGTGAAGCCTGCGGTAACTTCTCCAAGTTGGTGAGGAAGGGGCTAAAGGCAAGGCAATAGCCAGGCCGACCCCAATTTCATTGATTCAGCACCACCAGGACATTGGACCTTAAAGTGAGACGACTATATCAAACTTCCAAACACTTTGCGCCAAGATCAGACTTTTCAGAGTCATGGAAGTTGCAAGATGGTGGCAAAACGTGGCGACTCTCTGCGTGCTGTTCCAGAAGAGGGCCTTTTGTGCTCATGTGTAGTTTGATTTGACTGGATAGCATGGAGAAAAACATTTCACTGTATCTGTGCATGGGACAAAAATAATCCAGACTAAACTAATCTAATTTTCCCTCATTAAGATTACCTAAGGGCCTGTCCCACTGTACGACGTAATGCAACAGTTCTCCCGTGTTTTCCCCTGATTCGAACTCGGAGAATGTCCGTAGCGGGTCCGTAGGAGTTCGTGGATGTCTCGTAGCGGCTCGTACGAGTAACGGAAGGTACTATGGAAATCCGGTAAACTCGTGACGTTTTTTCAACACTGTGAAAAATGTCCATGAGTGAAAAAATACTCATGATGAAAAACATTATTACTTTTTACTCGTACGAGCCGCTACGAGACATCCGTGAACTCCTACGGACCAGCTACGGACATTCTCCGAGATCGAATCAGGGGAAAACTTGGGAGAACTCTTGAATTACCTCGTACAGTGGGACAGGCCTTTTACATGAAAGCGTCACCTACTTAGGCGAATATACACACAAAATGCTGGAGCAACTCAGCGGATCAGGCAGCATCTCTGGAGAAAAGGAATAGGGTAAAGACCCTTCTTCCATTATCGGTCTCGACCCAAAGCGTCACCTGTTCCTTTTCTTTAGAGATGCTGCCTGACCCACTGAGTTACTCCGGTATTTTGTGTGATCTTCACCTAAATAAGTGATGCCTTGATGTAAGTAATCTTAATGAGGGAAAATTAGATTAGTTTAGGTGTAAACAAGCATCTGCAGTTCCTTCCGATACCTACTTAAGTGTCTGTCTAAATATCACTTGTACATGGTAATTATATCTGATTCCACCACCTCATCTGGCAGTGGTTTCTAGGTATCAACAACTCTCTGTATAAAAACATACCCCTCAAATCCCTTTTAAAACCCCTTCCTCTCACGTTAAACCAGCGCAGTCCTGTTTGTAATACCTCTGTCAGGGAAGAAAGATTCTGATTAGCTTTTCTATCATTGCTTCTCATGATCTTATATACTTCTATTAGCCCCTCAGTCTCCTTCACTGCAGGGAAGCACGTCCAGCCTTTCCAATCTATGCCCATAACAACAACCCTTCAATTCAGACACCACCCTGGTGAATCTCTTCTGCACTCTCTCTAACGTAACCACATCTTTGAATTGCTGAGATGGTGGGGATTTCACTAAAGAGGTCCATTTTAAAGACATACTGACCTTTAGTTTAGTTTAGCTTAGTTTAGAGATACAACGTGGAAACAGGCCCCTCGGCCCATCGAGTGTGTGCCAACGAGCGGTCCCTGCGCCCTGCAATCTTACACAAACTTGGGACAATTTACAATTATACTATGCCTATTAACCTTCAAACCAGTAGGTACAATATTTTGAGTGTGGGAGGAAACCGGGGACCGCGGGTAAAACACACGCAGTTCATGGGGAGAAAGTACAAACTCCGTGCAGCCAAGCACCAGTGGTCTGGATCAAACCTGAGCCTCTGGCGCTGTGAGGCAGCAACTCTACCGCTGCACCACTGTGCCGCTCGAACTGTAGATGTTTGCAAGCTGGGTCCCATCAGCAGAGCTGTTGGTACGGTGTTTGCATGTTCTCTCTGTGATCGTACGGCTGTTCTGTGTGTTGCAGCCTATAGACAAGTGGGGTTGTCGTTTAATTTGTCATTGTAAAATAGTCCAGATGATAACAATGTGAGGAGAATAGGAAATTAGTGGGGGAATAGAATGATAATGTCAGCCAGCATAGACTTAATGGGCCAAGATGGTCTCCTAGTCATAAAGTAATATGGCGCTTCAGAGAACTGTAATAGGAAAAGATGATTGATGTTATACTGTAAATATTATAATCATAGATCACTGTTACACAATTCACTTATTAACTTATACATTGTTTCACAATTCTCGGAATGTTAACTAAAGCAATATCTCATGCAGCAGTTTACTGCTTTCAAAAAGTGGGGCCATTCTAATCATTTGAAACTTAAGCTACACAATAAAAGTCTAGAGATTCATTGGTGCATAACAAGGCTTCTGAGCATTGCGCAAATCCATTTATTTTAAACCCTGATATTTTGATTTCTCTGAGTGTCACACAGTTGACGAAATCTTTCTGGACACTCTGTGCACAGGCATTTCATGCACAGGGGCTGCTGGATAAGTGAATTGGCAGCAGGCGCATGTAATGCATGTTTTCACGTCTCCTGCGCAAACAAATGAGCATCAGTGTGACCCCCGAGCTATGTCACTCATGCAGAGCAGGTAGCGACAAGCAAGCTGCTCCTGCACTAATTAACAGAGACAGCCTTATGGGGCTGTCCCACTGTACAAGCTAATTCAAGAGTTCTCCCGGGTTTCCCCTGATTCAAACTCAGAGAATTACAGTAATTTAAGTTTAGGTTTAAGTATCCTTTATTGTCATTCAGACATTTCAGTCTGAACGAAATTGTATACCTTGCAGTCATAACATAGAATAAAATAACAAAACACACACTTAACACAGTTTAACATCCACCACAGTGAGTATACCAGGCACCTCCTCACTGTGATGGAATGGGAAAAGTCTTAAAGTCCTTGTCTCTTCCCTCCTCGTCTCCCTCTGCGTTGAGGCGATCCAGCTTTCGATATAGGGACCCTGCCGGGTGATGGTCAGTCCAGCAGCCACATCCGAGCTCCACGAACGGGCTGGCTCAAACTTCGCGGCCCGGGGGTGGTGGAAGAGGTCACCCTCCAGTCCAACGGACGAAGCTGTAGTTGCGGAAGCTCCAGAAAACGTTGTCATCCACTAGGCCCGCGGCCGAGTCCACTGGGCCCGCGGCCGAGTCCACTGGGTCCGCGGCCGAGTCCACTGGGCCCGCGGCCGAGCCTCCAATGCTCTGAAGTTGGGTCGCCGCAGCCGCAACGCCACCAAAGCCCTGAGGTCAGCCAGCCCTGCATTGGTAAGTCCTGGCTCTGCCTCCGGAGCCTTGAGGTCGGTCCCAGTTGGAAGCCGCCAGCTCCGCGATTAGGCCTCGGCGCAGAAGGAGACGGAAACGGGGATATGACAAGAAAAGGTCGCATCCCCCCCAAAGGAGGAGACTAAAAACAGTTTCTCCCCCCACACACAAACACATCTAAAGTAAACAAAATAAACAAAACTAAACAACAGGACAAAAGAAAACAAACAAAAAAGGAAAGACAGACGGACTGCAGGTGAGCCGCAGCTGCTTGGGCAGCGTCGGCATTTCCGCCGCTCGTAGGTACTCGGGGCTCTCATGGACATTTTTCAACATGTTGAAACATCTTCACGAGTCTTCACGACCTTACCGCATTTCCCAACTACCTGCCATTAGCGTTACGAGCCGCTAAGAAACATCCCGAGCTCCGATGTACCCTCAACACACATTCTACGTGCTTACCACGAGTTTCTTTTTTTTTTAACTCAGGAGAGCTCTTGAATTAGCTCGAACAGTGGGACAACCCCATTACCCAGCCCATGGTTCTTCAGTCCAAAGTAATAATTATATTATAGAGTTTAGTTTAGTTTAAGTTCATTTAGAGATACACCGTGGAAACAGGCCCTTCGGCCCACAAAATCCATGCCGACCAGTGATTCCCAAACATTAACACTATTCTACACACATTAGGGACAATTTTCAATTATACCACGCCAATTAGCCTACAAACCTGTAGGAAACCGGAGCCCTTGGAGAAAACCAACGAAGTTCACTGGGAAAATGTACAAACTTCACACAGACAGCACCCATAGTCGGGATCGATCCCGGGTCTCCGGCGCTGTAAGTGCTGTAAGGTAGTATCCGCTACTCTACTCTGAAGCAGCTGTGTCACCGTGCTGCTACTGTAACGTGGTCTCTCTCCATGACAACTGTATGCTGTGTCAGGTAGAAAGGTCAGACCAGCTTACACTATTCCAGCTGTGTTCTAGCCAGAACCCTGGCTCCTGCACATGTCCAGATGTTTAAACAGGTCTTATTGCTTCTTTAGACTTTAGCCTTAATCATACAGCATGGAAACAGGCCCTTCTGCCCTCTGGGTCTGCGCTGACCAGCGATCCCTGTACACTAGCACTATCCTACACACTAGCGACAATTTGCAATTTTATAGAAGCCAATTAACCTGCAAACCTCCATGTCTTTGGAGTGTGGGTGGAAACTGGAGCACCCAGAGAAAACCCCCGTGATCACGGGGGTTTTCTCACAAACACCAAACAGAGAGCACCCGTAGTCAGTTTCAGTTTAGTTTATTGTCACGTGTACCAAGGTACAGTGTGATATGATGAAAAGCTTTCACAGGATCAAACTCGGGTCTGCGGCGCTGTAAGGCGGCAACTCTACCACTGCGTCACTGTTCCTAAGGAGGATGTGACCAATGCTGCAGCATTAACAGGGTCCGCACGGTGGCGCAGTGGTAGAGCTACCGCCATACAGCGCCATAGACTCAGGTTCGATCCTGACTAAGGGTGCTGCCTGTATGGATATAACCTGCATGTGTTTTCTCCAAGATCGTTGTTTTCCCTGAATATTGCAAAGACATACAGATCTGTAGGTTAATTGGGTTGGTATCAATGTATTAATGTAAAATTGGCCCTAGTAAGTAGGGTAGTGTTAATGTGCAGGGATTGCTGATCGGTGCGGACTCGGTGGGGCAAAGGGCCTGTTTCTGCGCTGTATCTCTAAAATAAACTAACACGTTTAACAAAACCCAAATTAAAAGGATCAGTGCTCAATATATCGCGTGTCCATCTTCTCCAGGGATGCTCCCTACCCGCTGAGTTACTCCAGCACTTTGTGCCTTTTTCTATATGGTAATAGCAGTCAGTTGCCGTCACACATGTAAACGGATCATCTTAAATTTCCCAGAACGCTGTGAGGATCCAAATGATCAGTAATCATCAACAGATGGTGTGCTGAGGGCAATGTGGGAGGAAATATTAATGTTGGCACAAACACGGCGATGTTGGGATTTAACTGCTAAATACACAGTGGTGGAGGAACTCAATGGATAAAGCAACAACTGCGGAGGGAATGGACAGGCGATGTTTCAGATGGAGACCGCCTTCAGATTGTTCAAGAAGGAACTGCAGATGCTGGAAGATCGAAGGTACACAAAATTGCTGGAGAAACTCAGCGGGTGCAGCAGCATCTATGGAGCGAAGGAAATAGGCGACGTTTCGGGCTGAAACCCTTCTTCAGACTGATGGGGGGTGGGGGGGGAGAAGGAAGGAAAAGGGGAGGAGGAGGAGCCCGAGGACGAGCGGATGGGAGGGTGGGAGGAGACGGCTAGAGGGTTAAGGAAGGGGAGGAGACAGCAAGGGCTAGCAAAATTGGGAGAATTCAATGTTAATGCCATCCGGACGCAAGGTCCCCAGGTGGAATATGAGGTGCTGTTCCTCCAATTTCCGCTGTTCTCACTCTGGCAATGGAGGATTGATTGGAGTAGGGAGGAGAAAGATGGAAATGTGATGGAAATTTAAACTTTAGAGATGCAGAAACAGGGCCTTCGGCCCACCGTGTCCAGTCCGACCAGCGATCACCCCGTACATTAGCACTATTCTACACACTGGGAACTATTTCCAATTTTATAGAAGGCAATTATCCTACAAACCCATACGTCATTGGATTGTGGGATGAAGCCGGAGCACCTGAGATAACCCACACGGTCACAGGGAGAACATCCAAGTTCCACACAGGCAGCAGCCGTAGTCAGAATCGAACCTGTGTCTCTGGTGCTGTAAGTCAGTAATTCTACCGCCGCCGCACCACCGGGCCACCGTGTTGCCCTCTTAATGTCAGAGAATGATGTGTTGGATGCCGAGGCTCCAGGGGTGCAAGGTTAGTTCCAGGGGAACCCTATCCTGGTTCCATCTGAGGGGAGAAGGAATGCGTGCGGAACTGCTGGATACAGAGGAGACCCATGTTAGGGTGCCATCCACAACAGTGGGGTGGAAACCTAATGGACATCTCGGATATCCTATAGTGGAAAGCCTCATTTTGGGAGCAGATTAGTTTAGTTTAGTTCACTTTAGAGATACAGCATGACAACCCACCAAATACCACGCCGGCCAGTGATCAGCCAGTACACGAGCAATGTCCTACACACAAGGACCAATTTACAGAAGCCAATTAACCTACAAAACCGCATGTCTTCATAATGTGGGAGGACATGTCAGAGAACCTGGAGAAAACCTAAATGGTCACAGGGAGAAAGCACAAACTCTGCACAGACAGCAAACGTAGTCAGGATCAAACTCAGGTTTTGAGATATAGCACGGAAATAGGCCCTTCGGCCCACCGAGTCTGCACTGACCAGCGACCCCGCACACTTGCAGTATCCTACACACACAAGGGACAGTTTACAACTACACCAAGCCAATTAACCTGCAAACCTGTACGTCCTTGGAGTGTGGGAGGAAACAGAAGATCCTGGAGAAAACCCACACGGTCATGGCGAGAATGTACTAACTCCCTACAGACAGCGCCGGATCTCTGGCACTGGAAGGCAGCAACTCTACCGCTGCACCACTATGTCGTCCTTAATGGCAAAAAATGATATGTTGGATGTCGAGGCTCCAGGGGTGTAAGGTGAGTTCTAGGGGAACCCTTTCCTTGTTCCATCAGAGGGGAGGAGGAATGAGCACAGAAATATGGGATACAGAGGAGGTCCAAGTGAGTGCTCCATCCACAACAGTGGGGGAGAAACCATCTACAACAAAGGTAATTCATATCTCGGATGTCCTAGAGTGGAACCTTTCATCTTAGGAGCAGATGATCCGCATTGAACAGGATCGAACCTGGGTCTCTGGCGCTGTAAGGCAGCTCTACCATTTCATAACCGTGCCGCACTTGGCACCAATAGTCAGGATCGAACCCTGGTCTCTGACGTTGTAAGGCAACAACTCTACCGCTGTGCCACTGTGCTGCCTTGGAGTGTCAGATGTGCGGGAGATGGAACAACTGAAAGTAAGAGAAGGCATTCCTGCAAGAGGGAGGGTGGGTGGAGGTGTAGTGAAGGTAATTGTGGGAATAAGTGGGTTTTAGAGGCGTCGTCATTAAATAGTCTGTTCCCAGTGAAGGAGACAGAGAGATCAAGAAAGGGGAAAGAGATTGTGTCTTCGTTCCCTCAACTAACCGACTCCTACACCCGGCGGAACCTCTCCTTACCCTCAATAACTTCACTTTTGACACCGCTCTTTCTTCAAGTCGAAGATGTAGCCATGGACATTCACATGGGCCCCTGCTATGCCTCTCTTTTTGTTGCTTACATTGAACACTCATGGTTCCATGAGTATTCCGGTCCAACTGCCCGACTCATTTTCCACCAAAAATAGACACACAATGCTGAAGTAACTCAGCGGGACAGGTAGCATCTCTGGATAGAAGAAATGGGCGATGTTTTGGATTGAGACCCTTCTTCAAAGAGCACATTCTCTACCATATCGCTGACTGCCTCAGGACTGTCTTCAGAACTCATTGATTTCATTTAATGGCTTGACCCACTTGCCGATTTTTTTGGCAACTGCCGGCATCATTGATTGAAATATCAGGTCACCGAAACATCGCAGCGTGAAGCGGCGGTGATGCACCGTGTTGACATATGACACGCGGTTTTTTCAAGTGTCGCAACATTTTTTTGTCGCTGCTGGATTTTGAAATGTTCAAAATCTTTTGGCGACACTGATATGACGCCAATAAAAATCGGCAAGTGGGACAGGCCCTTTACTTTAACATTAACTTCCACCCTGCTCTCTAATTCACCAGGACTATCCCTGACACATTTATCTCTTGATCTCTCTGTCACCATCATAGGGAACACACTATCGAAAGACATGTACTAAGAACCCACTGACTCCCTCACTAACCCTTCCAGCTGAGACAGAGGTTCACATGCATCTCTTCAAACCACATCTACTGCATTCATTGCTCCCAATCCGGCCTTCTTTACATTAGTGAGATCAAATGAACAATGCACCACCATTTTGTTAATCCTGGCCAAATTGGAGAGGCTAGGACTTTAAAATGGGATAAAAGCTTCAGGGCTGCTGGGAGAATTGGTCAATTTGGAATTGCTCTCTGCAGAGCTGGGCCAAGCTGCGGAGTGGTGCCAGTGTGTCTAGAGCCTAGATACGACGTTGTAAGAAAATAATAAGTACATCTGCAGACCCTGTAATTAGGTGCAAAATGCATAGAATGGATTGGATGGCTGCAAACCAGACATCCACCTTGTAAATAATGTTGCAGAGTCCAAGATGGCTGTCGGAAGGGAGAGTGGGCGCTGGCGCACGTTATATGCCGCTGCCCTCTCTTTCACATTGTGTTTTTTGATTTTTTGTCTTTGGAGCGATTTCTGTCTTTAATTTGTGTACTGGTGATGTCCTTATTATTTATTTTTCTCCGACTATATGTTTTTTCTCTTCTGTTAATTTCTGTAAGGTGTCCTTGAGACTTTGAAAGGCGCCCGAAAATAAAATTTATTATTATTATTATTATTACTTTGCCGAGTGTTGATTGGATGAGGTATTGAGCCTTGTCTGGGTTTCTTGCAGATCAGGGTAAATGTTCCCAAGTTGGCTTCCTTGCGAAGTCCGTTTTGAATACAATGTATTGTGATGCTGTATTATTGGGTTAGGGAAATGTCAGTTATTATGAGGTTAATCGATATCTGTAATTGGGTTATTAACAGACCATGTGGTTTGGCCCCTTGAGGTCCCGGGACATGTAAAAGTCCGCTACCACAAGGTCCAGCGTCGATCTTCTGGGAGAGTGCTTGGGACTGCGTGACCTTCTGGAGTGTCTCTGTCTGAGCGAGGCTTAGGCGGCTTGAACAGGCAGATGCGAGGATCGAACCGGCGGTGGGATAGGAACAGTAGTTTGAACTATAATGCGCTTTGTAAAAATAAAGATTAGTTGTTTCAAGTGCTTGATTCAGTGTTTTGACTGAAACTAGACTGGGGGGATGCTTAGAACGAGCAATTATCAATCTTGCCGAACACGTGCTCGGCCAGGCATGGCCTGCTTTATCTCTTGGTTGCTAACCATTTTAGTTCCCCTTCCCATTCCCATACTGACCTTGTGTATGGGAAGGAACTGCAGATGCTGGTTTAAACTGAAGATAGACACAAACAGTTAGAGTAACTCATCGGGTCAGGCAGCATCTCTGGAGAAAAGGAATAGGTGACGTTTCGGGTCTTCAGACTGAGAGTCAGGGGAAAAAGAAATGAGAGGTGCAACACCAATCCCTATACCTCCTCCCTTGACTCTGTCCAGGGACCCCGACAGTCCTTTCAGGTTAGGCAGAGGTTTATTTGCACCTCCTCCAACCTCATCTACTGTATCCGTTGTTCAAGATGTGGACTCTTATACATCGGCGTGACCAAACGCAGACTGGGCGACCGTTTCTCTGAACATCTTCACTCAATCTGCCTCAGCCCGGATCTCCCGGTTACCAAACATTTTAATTCCCCTTCCCATTCCCACACTGACCTTTCTCTCCTGGGTCTCTTCCATTGTCAGAGTCAGGCCAAATGCAAAGTGGAGGAACAGCAGCTCATATTCTGCTTGGGACTCTTACAATCTCCCAATCCCGAGTGCCCATTTCCTTATTCTCTGCTCTCACCCTTCCCCCCGTACCGTTCACCCATATCCCTTCCACTGGCTTTACATTTCACTCCACCTCTTCTTCTTATCTGACAACCTTTTGTCACCTTTTCAACTCTAACCTTTGTCACTTACTCCATCCATCAGTCAGCCATTCCCTCTTCTCCTGTACCCACCAATCACTTGCAAGGCTTTGTCCCATCCTCCCATCCCACCTCTCCACCAGCTTTCTCTCCCTTTGTAGAATTAGGATCTCGACCTGGAACGTTGTCTGTGCCCGCCCTCCATGGATGCTGCCTATTCCAATACATTTCTCCAGCACTTTGTCTTTGTCTCAAGATTCCAAGATTAGCAGTTTCTTGTGTCTCCATGTTGGAACCTATCTGCCCGTTTCTGCTCGAGACTCCTGTCAGCAAGAATGATAGCCCCACCATGGTTCCACTCAGTCTGGCTCTGTCCACAACAGCTTTTGTACGTGTTCAACATGGAAGTTATCACCGGAATAAAACAGATTCACTATCCTTAGAGGAAGCTGTTGAACTGAGACCATTTCCCATCAAAACATCATTGCTGTAATAATGGCAAGATTCAAATGCATAATAACGGTGGCACGGTGGTGCAGCGGTAGAATTATTGCCTAAAGGGCCTGTCCCACTTTCACAACTTAATTCTTTCATCCCGACTATTTTTTTACTCATGGACATTTTTTATTGGGCTGGAAAAACGTCCCGACTTACCTGATGCCCCAAGTACCTACGGCTAGCATAACGAGCCGCTACAATAAATCTACGAAATCCTACCACCTCCTACGGTCTCGTTACGAACATTCTGCGAGTTTGAATCAGGGGAAAACTCGGGTGAATTTGTGAATTACCTATTGAAAGTGGGACAGGCCCTTTACAGTGCCCGAGATCCAGGTTCGATCCTGACAACGGGTGCTGTCTGTACGGATTTGTACGTTCTCCCTGTGACCTGTGTGGGTTTTCTCAGAGATGTTCGGTTCCCTCCCACATTCCAAAGACGTACAGGTTTGAGGGTTATTTCACTTGGTGTATGTCTAAATTGTCCCTAGTGTGTGTGTAGGATAGTGTTAATGTGCAGGGATCACTGGTCGGCACAGACTCAGTGGGTGTAGGGCCTGTTTCCGCGCTGGATCTCTAAACTAAACTAAACGTACTGGTTCACTAAATCCACTGAAATGCACAAAGACAAGCATGAGGGTGACAGAAGATGAAGAGAGATGGTGAAGATGGCACTTTCTGTCCACTTCCTTCCGCAGATGCTGCCTGTTCCACTCAGTTCTCCAGTAGTCTGTTTTTAGCTCAGGATTTCAGCATTTGCCGTCTCTTTTGTCTCCTCAAAGCCAAATAAGACATTTTGAACTAAATTCTTGAGTATTAGATGAGATTACCACTGATTGGGAATGTTGTAGAGCAGAGGGATCTAGGAGTACACGTACATAGTTCACTGAAAGTTGCATCATAGGTGGATGCAGAAGGCTTTTGGAACACTGGCTTTCATCAGTCAGGGAACTGAGGATAGAAGTTGGGATGTTACGTTACAATTTTACAAGATATTGGTGAGGTCGGATCTTGGAGAAGCATGCTCAGTTTTAGTCACCCTGCTGCGAAAGATGCCATTTAGCTGGTTAGAGTGCAATGAAGATTTACGATGAAGTTGGCAGGACTCAAGGGCCTGAGCTATAGGGAGAGGTTGGGCAGGCTAGGTCTTTATTCCTTGGAGCACAGGGGGCTGAAGGGTGATCTTATACTGTAGATGTATATAAAATCATGAAGGGAAAAGGTAGGGTGAATGTACAGACTTTCTTTCCCAAGGTAGGTTTAATAACAAACTTTAGGGTGGCACAGTGGTGTGGCGGTAAAGCTACTGCCTGATGGGCGTGTCAGACTTATGCAACTTTTTCAACAACTATCAGCACCTGTCATAGGTCGTTGCAGGTCGCCGAAAATGTTCAACATTTTGAAAATCCAGCAGCGACCAGAAAGAGACGTTACGACTCTTTGGGCGACTGAGGAGACGACTCACGGCCATACAGGCGACACCCTGGCGACATGTCGCGGGAGGAAGGTCGTGAGTAGTCGCCCAAACAGTCGTACCTTGTTCTGGTCACCGCTGGATTTTCAACATGTTGAAAATATTCGGCGACCTGCAACGACCTATGACGGGTGTCGGCAGTCGCCGAAAAAAATCGCATGAGTGGGTCAGGCCCATTACAGCGCAGAAACCTGGTTTTGAACACGACTACAGGAGCTGTCTGTACAGAGGTTGTAGGTTCTCCCCTGACCTGTGTTGTCTCCAAGACCTTTGGTTTCTTCCCGTACTCCAAAGATATAGAGGTTTGTATTGACTTGGTATAAATGTAAAAAAATGTTTTAAAAATTATCCCTAGTGTGTGTAGGAAAGTGTGTCAATGTGCAGGGATCGCTGGTCAGTGTGGACTCGGTGAGCCAAAGGGCCTGATTCTGTGCTGTATCTCTAAACTAAACTCAACTAAACTAGAGATTGTAGGTTTAAGGTGAAACCTTAGAGAGTCCGGGGGCTGTGATAATCGACCTTCAACAACCACAACCTCCTACTTCATTTATAAACCCAATCTCTGTAATGTTTCCCCCTCGATGTTCATTGATATTTGTTTTGTCAGTGACTCTTGATACCACACTCTAGCAATTATTGCCTTGACATCAAGGGCAGTCTCTCTCACTTCACCTTTGGAATGTAACCTTTGTTGATGGATTGAACCAGCATAGTGATGCTGTTCAGTTGTTCTGGAAGATTCCCAACAGGGCATCGGGGATAGGATATTGGCGGAAATCTCCATTAGATGTTACTATCAGACACTGGCTTCAACATTTATCTGCACTGCTTTCTGGCAACCTTGCTAATCCTGTTTCATAGAGTTCTAGAAAGAGTAAAACACATCAGTTTGAAAATCCTGATATTCAATGCCCACTGTGAGCCCACTGTGAGTCTTTCTGTTCTGTGGACAGAGGAGGATTGGAGAAGACCACTTCCCCTTGCAACTGGAACTTCAACCAGTTGTTTTTTGAGCATCACAGTGCAATACAAACAGTATCTCTGCCACTGGTGGCATACTGCCAGCTTCTGGCAACAAGCTCTTCCTGGATGTAAGGCTTTGCAGAACCTTATCAAATTGGTCCATATAAATACCATCGACAGCGTTGTCTTCATTGATTTCTTCAAAAAATTCAATCAAATTCATGAGACATAATCGCCCACACAAAAAAAAAACCATGTTGGATATCTTTAATCAGTCTCCAAATGCACATATATCTTATCCCTCAGAATCCTCTCCAGTAAACTATCTACCACAGATGTCAGGCTCACTGGTCTATAGTTCCCATACTTTTCCTTGCAATCATTCTAAAATAGAGGCACAACATTAACCACCCTCCAGTCACCTCGCATCTCACCCATGTCTAATGATGATTCATAAATCTCCCACAGAGCTCTTGCGGTTTCTTCGCTATCTTCCCACAGTGTCCTCAGGTACACTTGATCAGGCTGGTAGATTTATCTCACTTCATGTGCCTTAGAACGACCGGCATCTCCTCGACCATAATAGGGACTGTCATCAAGATCTCCATTAATAGTCCCAAGTTTTCCAGTCTTCATATCTTTCTCCACGGTAAAAACAGAGGGAAAATACTCATTGAGAACTGTGCTCATCTTCTGCAGATCCTTACCACTCTGTCTACTGAGGATTCCTACTCTATTTCTAGTTACCCTCTTTCTCTTAATGTACTTCTAACATTCCTTTGGATTCTCATTAATCTCATCTGCCAGAATGATAGCCTGCCCTCTTTTTTCCCTCCTAATTTCCTTCTTAAGTGTGCACCTCAGTGCCCAATACTCCTCCAGGGATTCCAGCTGCCGACACCTGGCCCATACTTCCTTATTTCTCCTAACCAGAGCACCAATTTCTCTCATCATGAATGATTGATACTTTATTATCACATGTGACATGTCACAGGGAAAGGTTTTTGTTTTGCCACCGTACACAGGGTATGTAAAGAGTCACCATCTAAAGGGCGCCGGCAACGTTGCAAAGTGTTCAATGTGGTTCCAATGGTAGTTCTTTGTTCTCTCTCCCCCCCTCCCCCCCCCCCCCCCCCCCCTCGCCATATCGGGTCCGACTTTGTTCTCTCGATGGTGCATCCTCACCAACCTCCAGCAAACGCGCGGCTTGCCTGAACTCCGGCACCAACCGTGGGCTCGTCCCACATCCATTGTCCAGGCTTTCTTAAGGGGCTGTCCCACTGTGGGGACCTAATCCACGAGTTAGGAAGAACGTCGTCGACCATCAAGCTTGAGGGCATTTGCCTGGGAGCTGGATCGACTGTCAGCGTTGAGACCACGAACTGGATCGACCGACACGCACAAACACATCGCAAGGCGGAAGCCAGGGAAAGCGGGGGAGCGCTGTCTGAAATTCAGACCCGCAATGAAAAGGAAGGAAACATGGCTGCACAGTGTATGGTAAGTCCTTTAGAGCGTGCGGAGGGGGGGAGGGGAGAGAAGGGGAGAGAGGGGGAGAGAAGGAGTGGAGCCACTTTTAAGAAGTACTAGACCAAGTTAAATGTTTCCCCAATGGCGTTTGCTGGGGGGGGGGGGGGGGGGGGGGGGGGGGGGGGAGGGGGGCTGCAGCATCAAACTCACATTAACCACCCCCCAAACACACAGGTGGGGGGGGGTGAGAAGAGGGGAGAGGAGGAGGTGGAAACGGGACAGATTTGGATGGGAAAGGAGAGTGGGGTAGGGGGTGAGAGAGGGGGATGGGGAGAGAGATGCGGGGGAGGGGGAGAATGGGGTGGTAGGGGAGGAGGGAGGGAGGGGGGAGAGGGGTGGGGGAAAGAGGGGGAAAGAGTGGGCAGGAGGAGTGGAGGGGGAAGGGGGAGAGGTGGAAGAGTGGGGAGGGAGGAGGAGAGGGGTAGGGGAAGTGATGGAAGAGGTACAGAGGGGTAGGAGGAAGGGGGTGGGTGGAGAGAGGGAAGGGGGTGGCATAGAGAGGGAAAGGGGGTGGGGGAGAGAGGGATGGGTGGGAGAGGGAGAGGAGTGAGGAGAGGGAAACATAGAACCATAGAAATTAAGTGCAGGAGTAGGCCATTCGGCCCTTCGAGCCTGCACCACCATTCAATAAGATCGTGGCTGATCATCCAACTAAGTATCCTGTACCTGCTTTCTCTCCATACCCCCTGATCCCTTTAGCCACAAGGGCCACATCTAACTCCCTCTTAAATATAACCAATGAACTGGCTTCAACTACCTTCTGTGGCAGAGAATTCCAGAGATTCACCACTCTCTGTGTGAAAAAATGTTTTTCTCATCTCTGTCCTAAAGGATTTCCCCCTATCTTTAAACTGTGACTTCCGCCCAGTTGCACTTACCCCCATCATCACCAAGTGCTTCGAGAGGCTGGTCCTGGCACACCTCAAAAGCTGCCTACCCCCCACACTGGATCCCTATCAGTTTGCCTACCGCAAGAACAGGAGTACGGAGGATGCCATCTCAACGGCACTTCACTCCGCCCTCTCCCACCTTGACAACAGAGACACTTATGTAAGAATGCTGTTCATCGATTACAGCTCAGCATTCAACACCATTATTCCATCAAAACTGATCACCAAACTCGGTAACCTGGGCATCGACCCCTCCCTCTGCAACTGGATACTGGACTTTCTAACCAACAGACCCCAGTCTGTGAGGTTAGACAAGCACACCTCTTCAACCCTCACCCCGAACACCTGCGTTCCACAGGGCTGTGTGCTGAGCCCCCTCCTCTACTCCCTCTTCACCTATGACTGCACACCTGTACATGGTACTAACACCATCATCAAGTATGCAGATGATACAACGGTGATTGGCCTCATCAGCAACAACGATGAGCTGGCCTACAGGGAGGAGATCCAACACTTAGCAGCATGGTGCGCTGACAGCAACCTGGCCCTTAACTCCAAGAAGACCAAGGAGCTCATTGTAGACTTCAGGAAGTCCAGAGGCGGCACGCACACCCCCATCCACATTAACGGGACGAAGGTGGAACGTGTTTCTAGCTTCAGGTTCCTGGGAGTCAACATCTCCGATGACCTCTCTTGGACCCACAATACCTCTACTCTGATCAAGAAGGCTCATCAGCGTCTCTTCTTCCTGAGGAGACTGAAGAAGGTCCATCTGTCTCCTCAGATCCTGGTGAACTTCTACCGCTACACCATCGAGAGCATCCTTACCAACTGCATCACAGTATGGTATGGCAACTGCTCTGTCTCCGACCGGAAGGCATTGCAGAGGGTGGTGAAAATTGCCCAACGCATCACCGGTTCCTTGCTCCCCTCCATTGAGTCTGTCCAAAGCAAGCGCTGTCTGTGGAGGGCGCTCAGCATCGCCAAGGACTGCTCTCACCCCAACCATGGACTGTTTACCCTCCTACCATCCGGGAGGCGCTACAGGTCTCTCCGTTGCCGAACCAGCAGGTCGAGGAACAGCTTCTTTCCGGCGGCTGTCACTCTACTAAACAACGTACCTCGGTGACTGCCAATCACCCCCCCACCCCGGACACTTATTATTTATTATTTATTTTTTATTCAAATCGTTTGCTATGTCGCTCTTCAAGGGAGATGCTAAATGCATTTCGTTGTCTCTGTACTGTACACTGACAATGACAATTAAAATTGAATCTGAATCTGAATCTGAATCTGACCCCTTGTTCTGGACTTCCCCAACATCTGGAACAATCTTCCTGCATTTAGCCTGTACAACCCCTTAAGAATTTTGTACTTTTCTATAAGATCCGCCCTCAATCTTCTAAAATCTAGCGTGTACAAGCCGAGTCTATCCAGTCTTTCTTCATATGAAAGTCCTGACATCCCAGTGAACCTTCTCTGTACTCCCTCTATGGCAACAATGCCTTTGAGCGATGGAACGTGCACCATGGGCTGGGGCTCCTGCAAAGGCATATGTAAATGGATCCATTCCGATTGGACATCTGTGAGCAACAGGCATTGTGACATCACACGATGGAACGTTCACCATGGGCTGGGGCTGGTGCTGCCTCTATGGGTTAGAAGCCAGTTTATTTTTGAAATATTGGGGGGGGGAGAAGGATTGGATTAAAAACGTGTACTTAAACACGACGAAATGTAATGAGGAGCGGATACTTAGAAAGAAAAGTGAAATCTCTACCGAATTGGAAGAGATGTCGGCGATTCTGCGTCTGGTTTCGGAGTTGCAGGGAATCAAAGGAAGAAAGGCAGCCAGCAGCCGTCCATGTAAATGGATCCA
This sequence comes from Leucoraja erinaceus, assembly GCF_028641065.1. Lineage (NCBI taxonomy): Eukaryota > Metazoa > Chordata > Chondrichthyes > Rajiformes > Rajidae > Leucoraja > Leucoraja erinaceus. The sequence continues at coordinate 22,498,516 of NC_073408.1, read as the reverse complement.
TTCTGATTGGACATCTGCGAGCATTGGGCATTGTGACATCACACGATGGAAGCGAATCAAAAGGCAGAAAGGCAGCCGGTAGCCGGACGGACGAACGGCAGTCGGCAGCCACAGACTTTTATATAATAACTAGACCAAGTGCAGACCCATTGGGTCTGCTCCCCCAATGGTGTGATCCCCCAACCCAATATTCCACCATGCACCCGTCTCCTCCAACGGAACTGAAGCTGTTCCCAAATGTAAGATTCCAGCACTCCCCTGCCTCCCTCAGCAGTGGATTAAAAAAAAAATCCAATTGCACCTACCCAGCCTGCTGCTGCAGTGAAAAGTTCAGAGTGTTTCTGTCTTGCAACTTTGTTTCGAAGCGTGTTGGAAGCTGATAGGAAGGAGCAGCCGTCAACGGATCAAAAGGCAGAAAGGCAGCCGGACGGCAGCCAGTCGGATGGCACGAGAGTTTTATATATTGATAGATAGATAGATAGATAGATAGATAGATAGATAGATAGATAGATAGATAGATAGATAGATAGATAGATAGATAGATAGATAGATAGATAGATAGATAGATAGATAGATAGATAATAAAGTTTAGCGGTCATCTTACCTACTGGTCGGTTTTCCTGGGTCCTGAAAACTCCAATGAGCCAATCAAAATGCCCGGTCAGCGAAGGGCATTGCCTATGGCTGCTCTTGACTGCCTGTAACTAAATAGTGACCACACTCCAGTGCACTACGAGTTAAAAAGAACCATGCTGACCAACTTTTACTAGCGGAAACATTTTTCAACTTGCTGAAAATGTTTCCGTGACCTAGCTGAGGCCGCGAGTATTCAGAAACTTCCCTTGAGCATGAAGAAGAGTTCCAGTGAACTCATAGGACCTCCTAGGACCATGTGTTGACCACGCTGCGAGTTTGAGCCGAGGGCATACTCATCTAAACTCGCAGATTAGGTTGCCGTAGTGGGACAACCCCTTTACTACCATCAGCCTTGTCCTTCACCTCAGCCGGAAAATGCACGCTTTGAACTTTCATCATCACACTCATAAAAGCAACCCACTTTCCGGACCTTCCTTTGCCCACAAACAATCTACTACAATCATCCTTTGCAAGTTCCCGTTTAATACCATCCAAGTTGGCCTTGCCCCAATAGAGAACTTTAACTTGTGGACCAGCCCCATCCTCATCCTCAACTATTTTAAAGCAAAAACAACAGTGATCGCTGGTCCTAAATGGCTCACCCACAGATTTTCTATCACTTGTCCTTCTCAATTTCCTAAGAGTAGATCAAACTTTACCCTTCCCCTCTATATATTGGTGAAGGTACACATTTGACAATTCCATCCCATCTAAGCACTTTATAGTATGGCAGTGCCAGCCTATATCAGGAAAGTTAAAATCCCCTACTATGACATAGAAACATAGAAACATAGAGAACATAGAAAACATGGAAAATAGGTCCAGGAGTAGGCCATTCGGCCCTTCGAGCCAGCACCGCCATTCGATATGATCATGGCTGATCATCCAACTCAATATCCCATCCCTGCCTTCTCTCCATACCCCCTGATCCCTTTAGCCACAAGGGCCACATCTAACCCTCTTAAATATAGCCAATTAACTGGCCTCAACTACATTCTGTGGCAGAGAATTCCACAGATTAGAAACATAGAAACATAGAAACTAGGTGCAGGAGTAGGCCATTCGGCCCTTCGAGCCTGCACCGCCATTCAATATGATCATGGCTGATCATCCAACTCAGTATCCCATATCTGCCTTCTCTCCATACCCTCTGATCCCCTTAGCCACAAGGGCCACATCTAACTCCCTCTTAAATATAGCCAATGAACTGGCCTCGACTACCCTCTGCGGCAGAGAGTTCCAGAGATTCACCACTCTCTGTGTGAAAAAAGTTCTTCTCATCTCGGTTTTAAAAGATTTCCCCCTTATCCTTAAGCTGTGACCCCTTGTCCTGGACTTCCCCAACATCGGGAGCAATCTTACTGCATCTAGCCTGTCCAACCCCTTAACAATTTTGTAAGTTTCTATAAGATCCCCTCTCAATCTCCTAAATTCTAGAGAGTATAAACCAAGTCTATCCAGTCTTTCTTCATAAGACAGTCCTAACATCCCAGGAATCAGACTGGTGAACCTTCTCTGCACTCCCTCTATGGCAATAATGTCCTTCCTCAGATTTGGAGACCAAAACTGTACGCAATACTCCAGGTGTGGTCTCACCAAGACCCTGTACAACTGCTGTAGAACCTCCCTGCTCCTATACTCAAATCCTTTTGCTATGAAAGCTAACATACCATTCACTTTCTTCACTGCCTGCTGCACCTGCATGCCTACTTTCAATGACTGGTGTACCATGACACCCAAGTCTCGCTGCATCTCCCCTTTTCCTAGTCGGCCACCATTTAGATAATAATTCACCACTCTCTGTGTAAAAAATGATTTTCTCATCTCGGTCCTAAAAGACTTCCCTTTTATCCTTAAACTGTGACCCCTAGTTCTGGCCTTCCCCAACATCGGGAATAATCTTCCTGCATCTAGCCTGTCCAACCACTTAAGAATTTTGTTAGTTTCTATAAGATCCCCCCTCAGTCTTCTGAATTCTAGCGTGTACAAGCCAAGTCTATCCAGTCTTTCTTCATATGAAAGTCCTGCCACCCCAGGAATCAGTCTGGTGAACCTTCTCTGTACTATGGCACGAATGTCTTTCCTCAGATTAGGAGAACAAAACTGTACGTAATACTCCAGGTGTGGTCTCACCAAGACCCTGTACAACTGCAGTAGAACCTCCCTGCTCTTATACTCAAATCCTTTTGCTATGAATGCTAACATACCATTTGCTTTCTTCAATGCCTGCTGCACCTGCATTCCTACTTTCAATGACTGGTGTACCATGACACCCAGGTCTCGTTGCATCTCCCCTTTTTCTAATCGGCCACCATTCAGATAATGACAACCCTATTTGTCTTGCAGCTGCCTGCTATCTCCTGACACAATTGCTCTTCTAATTCCTTTTGATTATTTGCGGGGTCTATAGTATTTTCCCAACAAGACAATCACTCCCTGCTGTGCACCTCCCTATTCTGTCCACAGAACTTGCTTTCATCAACTTCCAGCTTCTCTCCTGCCTCAATCTTGCTTTTTATCCTGTTCCCCTGAAAAACATCCAGAGGTTTACGCTGTAGAGATACACTATATCTCTAAACCATCCCTAGTAAACCTGCCCGCCAAGATATGGGTTCACCTCCTGTCCCTCTTGTACAGATCATCTCATGACTCAGTGACTAGACACCTATTGGATCATCTGTGGAGTAAGCACTGGCAGAAGTGTGGGACGCACTTTGTCACCTGGTCTGAACGGCACAAGGACCACCACCCCACCCCACCCCACCCCACCACCGACCCCCCCCACCCCACCCCACCCCCCCCCACCACCCAACACCACCCAACCACCTCACAGCCCACCCCACGCCAACCTCACACCACCCCAACCCCACCCAAGCCCACCACAGCCCAACCCACCCCACCCCAACCCACCCCACCCCAACCAAACCCCACCCACCCCACCCCACCCCACCCCCAACCCACCCCCCCACCCCACCCCACCCCACCCCAACCCACCCCACCCACCCACCCCACCCCCACCCCACCCCCCCCCACCCCACCCCACCCCACCCCACCCCACCACCCCACCTTTGACAAACAGCAATGGCCTTTCTCCGGCATTCACAATGGGGAAAAATAACTCAAAACTAAACCAAACCTTGGCATATTTTGTTCACGGTTATATCAGTAACTGTAATGTAGCTCATTGCATGCAAAATGCCCAGGGATATTTTTGGGAGAAGTGATAAACTGCTGGATAATACAAGTTCTTTCTTTCATGCCCAAAATGAGTAAATAAGCAAAGAATGAAAAAGACCTTCTAGAAATCTGACATCCACATTTTCATTATTTATCCAAGACACAATAGTTCATCTTTTCATTTCACAAATTCATTCATTTGGCAATATTTCAATTTTTTCTGACAGACAAGAATATCTGTTTGTTATATTTGAAATCGAAATTTTCTCAAATGTATTCAATTTATTTTTGGTCATCAGTTGCATCTTTGTAGTTCCTTGGATATGTAAACATGATCCCTCAGCGTTCAACAGGGAAATGTGCAAAAGGAATATGAAAGAATTATTCCTTTAAAAATAGTTCAATGATTGTGAGATTGGTTGAAATTTGGGCTTTTACAGTAATGGGGTGAGCTGACTTTCCCTTTTTAAAGGGGCTGCCTGAAACTAAATTAATAGTGAGTGAAATTATTGTCAATAATCTAATGGTAACGGAACATATACTATAATGAGTAAATCCTGTGTTAGAAACTCAAAACTGGACGACTGATGCTGGAAATCTAAGAGAAGGAACAATTTCTTTAGACCCAAAATAGCTGGAGGAACTCAGCAGGTCAGACAGCATCTCTGGAGAAAAGGAATGGGCGATGTTTAGGGTTGAGACCCTTCTTCAGCCAGATTCGAAACTTCACCTATTACTTTTCTCCAGAGACGCTGTCTGACCTGCTGGGATTGCTGCAGGGGAGAGATAAGTATTTTTGCCTTCCATCACAGCGATGTGATGGGTGTTTGTGTAAATTGTGTTATGTCTCGGGCCTTTTGTTTTGTAATGTATGGCTGCAGAAACGTCATTTCGTTTGGACCTCAAGGGGTCCAAATGACAAATAAATTGTATTGTATTGTATTGTATTGTACCTGCTGAGTAACCCCAGCTTTTTGTGTCCATCTTTGATTTAAACCAGCATCTGGAGTTCCTTCCTTCACTGAAAAATGTCTTTAGATAGATGAAACTTCAAGTCAAGTCAAGTCAAGTTTATTCGACACATACGCATACGAGATGTGCAGTGAAATGAAAAGTGGCAATGCTTGCGGATTGTGCAAAAAAAAACCTACAGAACAGAATGGAACAGAATCAGTAATTGCATATTTGTGGGAGAGAGGGAAAAAAAAGAAGAAACAGCTATTTTGAAAAGACACCGCACAACAGTAAATTGGTACAGTAAGTTAGTCCCTAGTGAAATAGTTTACAGTCCTAACGGCCAATGGGAAGAAACTCCTTCTCATCCTCTCTGTTTTCGCAGCATGGCAACGGAGGCGTTTGCCCGACCGTAGCAGCTGGAACAGTCTGTTGCTGGGGTGGAAGGTGTCCCCCATGTTCTTGTTGGCTCTGGATATGCACCTTCTGATGTATAGTTCCTGCAGGGGGGCGAGTGTAGTTCCCATAGTGTGTTCGGCCGAACGCACTACTCTCTGCAGAGCCTTCGTGTCCTGGGCAGAGCAGTTCCCAAACAAAATTGTGATGTTTCCGGACAAGATGCTTTCCACAGCCGCTGAGTAGAAGCACTGGAGGATTCTCAGAGACTCTCTGAATTCCGTCAATTGCCTGAGGTGGTAAAGGCGCTGCCTTGCCTTACTCACCAGTGTGGCAGTGTGTGATGTCCATGGCCTTGTAGATGAATCTCCTCTGTTGATTAAAGTTGAAGGAGGGAATCCACCAAATTATAGAATCGTTTGTACCAGGAAAAGTCTTAAATCTGAATCATTTCTTATATTTCCTATTCCAGGCCAATTGCTCGTTAACAAACTATCTGCTGGAGGCACTTTACTGCTCCCCCCCTCTCAGCTGGATCCATGTCCATTGCCCTTCACCCCTCCTCTGGCCCCTCACCACTCCATGGTCTGAAGTATAGAAGTTGGGATGTAATGTTAAAATTGTACAAGGCATTGGTGAGGCCAATTCTGGAGTATGGTGTACAATTTTGGTTGTCAAATTATAGGAAAGATGTCAACAAAATAGAGAAAGTACAGAGGAGATTTACTAGAATGTTGCCTGGGTTTCAGCAACTAAGTTACAGAGAAAGGTTAAACAAGTTAAGTCTTTATTCTTTGGAGCACAGAAGGTTAAGGGGGGACTTGATAGACATCTTTAAAATGATGAGAGGGATAGACAGAGTTGATGTGGATAAGCTTTTTCCATTGAAAGTGGGGAAGATTCAAACAAGAGGGCATGATTTGAGAATTAAGGGACAGAAGTTTAGGGGTAACACGAGGGGGAACTTCTTTACTCAGAGAGTGGTAGCTGTGTGGAATGAGCTTCCAGTGGAAGTGGTGGAGGCAGGTTCGATTTTATCATTTAAAAATAAATTGGATAGGTATATGGACGGGAAAGGAATGGAGCGTTATGGTCTGAGTGCAGGTAGATGGGACTAGGTGGGAATAAATGTTCAGCACGGACTTGAAGGACCGAGATGGCCTGTTTCCGTGCTGTAATTGTTATATGGTTATATGGTTATATGAAGGGCCTGTCCCTGAGCTGTTCTTGTTCTGTATTCTATAGGAGTAACATATTGTAGCAAATGAAAATAAGAAAACCGGAAAAATACATATTGAATGATCTTTCTCACAGATTTGAAATTGAAGAAGAGGTCAATAGGCCAAACTCTGAAGGGAAGGTAAAGATAATCGCGGGGCTGAAACATGTTATCCAAGCAAGTAAACAGTTTAACAAAAAAAGTCAAATCCTCAGGTGTTAAGAGCTCTTGCCCCTGGTTTGAACAGTTTGAGTCAATTGCTGATGCCTTCACTCAGAACCTTCGAAACCCTCTCCATTCATGAATGTCACATTAGATTGGGAAATCGCAGATGAAACTCCACTGTATATTGAAGTTGAAAGAACAAATCCAGAGAATTATAGATGTGCTCGTCTCACACCTGTTGTTGGACATTTATTGGAATCTGTAATTCAAGGCAGAGTGGGGGGGGGGGGGGGCACAAAAGGAAATCCGTGCTGATTATGGAGCCAACATGAATTTGTTGAGAGTGAGTCACATCTAGTAAAATTAATTGAATTATTGGAGAAAGTATATAAAGCAGTTGACAAGAGAGAGACTGTGATGTGCTTTTTGTGAAATTCCGGGAATGAGATGAGTTCCGTGCGGGAGAGTGGTAGGGAAAATTAAACATTATAAACAAAATATATTATTCACCTGTCAGAGTGATCGTTCAGTTCAGGGAAGATGGCAGAACTGCATTCCAAATTGTGTTAGTTGAGAAGAACAGGTCTGTTTATTACAGTTCACATGACAGAGAGTCTTATTCCCAAACATTTGACACAAATATTGCTGATACTGAATTTAAATTAATCTAGATTCAAAAGATTTGAATCTTATTAGAAACCCATCAGTTTTACCAACATCTACTAGCAAAGGGAATTTGATCTGCACTTGATCTGTACCCTCTAAGCTCTAGTTTAAAGTTTAGTTTGGTTTAGAGATACAGTGTCGAAACAGACCCTTCGGCCCGCTGACTAAGTGCTGACTTCGAACATCCCATACCCTAGTTTAGTTTACTTTAGAGATACAGCGTGGAAACAGACTGTTTGGACCATCGAGTCCATGCAGACCATCACTTGTTCCATGTTATGCCACTTTGCCATCCACTCCCAACACACGAGGGCCAGTTAACCTACAAACCCACACATCTTTGGGATGTGGGAGGAAACTGGATCACCAGGAGGAAATTCGTACGGTTACAGGGGAGAACGTGCAAACTCCACACAGACAGCATTAGAGGTCAGGATCGAAGCACCTGAGTCTCTGGCATGGTGTTGGTTTTGATTCTATATTTGATGTAAAATCCTGATTAAACCTAGTTGATCCTTTGATTCTAAATCTAAGGAGATGATAGATGGAGAGAGGAAATTAGATAAGGAACTTAAAACAGTGATAGGGGTTATAAACTGGAATTGGCAAGGCACAGTGGCCCATGGTAGATTTGCTACCTCACAGCGCTAGAGGCAGGTTTGACCCTGACTACGGGTGCTGTCGGTACAGAGTTTGTACGTTCTCCCAGTGACTGCATGGGTTTTCTCCGGATGCCCTGTTTTCTTTCCATTTGTAGGTTAATTGGGCTGCTTTAAACAATGTAGGATACAAGCCTAGCTTAACATAGAACTAGTGTATGGGTGATCATTGGTTGGTGCGGACTCGGTGGGCTGAAGGGCCTGTTTCCACGCTGTATCTCTAAATTAAACTAAATTAAACTAACATGCAGGGATGGAATGAATTATAGAAGAGAGAGTGAAGGAGAAAGGAGAAATTGGAGTTGATTTGGAAAGGGATTGTGGAGAGCAGGAAGGATATATTTCATCAAGTAAATATTTAAGAATAAAAGATGTCAAAGGCTTCAATATTTTTTGCAGAGCTTGCAGGCAATCACAGTCAGACAGCTTGTCAGTTACACATCATGTTTGAAGCCCGCTGCTGCTGATCAGTTTATAATATCCATTCTTGATTCTTAATGTTTAAAAATTGACCAGACCTGCCGTAGGCTGTGTGGAAGTAATAAAACTCGTTATGTTCTGACAGGTAATAAAAATAGCAAGTGCTGCCAGTGAGGAGACGAACCTGGGGATAGCAGAGGATGGGGGTGGGTTTAATGAGATGGTGCCAGGAACAGCACCCACGCCGTGCGTCTGCAGTAGCCCACGTGGGTCAGAAACCTGTTGGCTCAGGCTCCTTACACCACCTGCCGAGTAACATCCGTGCCAACCCCTCGCCCACCACCTGCTCTCACTCCCCACCTTTCCCCCGGACAACAGAATCTCTGATATAACAGCAGGCCCACCCAACCTCACCGAGCTGACGGAGTGCCACAGTGTCAGGGGTGAATTGGTTTGGGCAGCATCTTCAGCACTCTGACGTGGACAGTTCCTTGGCACTATTGCAAGCAAGGTCTTCCTGGACATAAAATAATGATTTCTCTAACTTCAAGTAACCCTTGCATCCCCTCTCTCTCTGACCCTCCCCCACTCAAGTCATTGTACTGGTTTCAAAGTCGTCTTGTTGAGTCTCATTATCTGTAACTCGGTTTCACCTTGCCCCCGGCTGACGATGGGCTTTTTTCCCTTTCATTACTTTTTCATATCTTACATTCATTTGTTCTATGTCTCCACATCACCTTCTATATCTCTCGTTTCCCTTTCCCCTGACTCTCAGTCTGAAGAAGGGTCTCAACCCGAAACGTCACCAATTCCTTTTCTCCAGAGATGCTGTCTGTCCCGCTGAGTTACTCCAGCATTTTGCGTCTATCTTCAGTCTCCCTGGAGATTGGGGCAGTATTCATCCCTCCATCAACATCACCAACTCTGATGAGCTCATAACTTCCTCAGCACTGAGGTGGATAAGGAGAAAGAATACACAGAGGATAAATTCAGAGGAAGCATGTATCGGTGGGGAAGTCCGGAGGGTGCCTTACCTGGGAGGCAGGTGTATAGAGGCATCATGAACCGGGGGAGTAAATGGACGACATACCAGGGTAACATGTTCCAGGGTGTTGTAGATAGTGAAGATAGTTATCAGTTACAGCAGCATCTTGATCAGATGGTCACGTTGGCCGGGGAATGGCAAACACAGTTTAATTCAGGTAAGTGTGTGGTTTTGGATTTTGGGAAGTCAAGTCAGGTCAGGACCTTCACAGTGAATGGTGGGGGGCAAGGGAATGTTACAGAGCAGAAGGGTCTGTTTCAAGTTAATTTCAAGTTTCCGTGTACATTGCTGTGTGTTGTGAATGTTGGCAGACAAATTTCCCTCAGGGGATAAAGAAAGTTCTATCGTATGGCATCGTATCATATTGTAGGAGTACAAATACATGGTTCCCTGAAGATGGCATTCCAGGTAGATGGAGTGGTGAAGAAGGCTTTCATCAGCAAGTGTATTGGGTGTGGAAGTTGAAACATTATGTTACATTTATATAAGTTGTGAGTTAGGCAACACTGAAAGTATTATAGCGTTTAAGAAGGTACTGCAGATGCGGGAAAATCAAAGGTACACAAAAATGCTGGAGAAAGTCAGCGGGTGCAGCAGCATGTATGGGGCGAATGAGATAGGCAACGTTTCGGGCTGAAACATTACCTATCTCCTTCGCTGCATAAATGCTGCTGCACCCGCTGAGTTTCTCCAGTATTTTTGTATACCTACTGAAAGTATTATGTTCAGTTTTTGTGTCCATGCTATGGGAGAGACGCCATGAAGCCAGAAAGAGTAGAGAGAAGATTAATGAAGATGGTGCCAGGACTTGACAGCCTGAGCTAGGGTGGGCTAGAAGCTTATTCCTTGGAGCGCAGGAGGATGGGGGGTGACTTAGTAGAGGTGTATGCAACCATGAGGAGAGGGTGAATGAACATTGCCTTTTTTTCCAAAGACAGGGGAACGAAGAACAGGAGGACATGTATAAGGCAAGAGAAGAAATACTGAATGGAATGCCAAGGGGAAGCCTTCTCAATCAGAGGATGGAGTGAGCTGCCAGAAGAGTTAATCAAGGCAGATAAAATAACAACATTTAATAAACATTTGGACAAGGTTATTGATAGGAAAGATTTATAAGGATATGTGACTAATGTGGGCAAATGCGATTAGCCTTGATTGGACATCTTGGTCAGCGTGGGTTAGTCGGGTTGACGGGCCTGCATCTCTGCTGTGTGATTCTATGACTTTATAGAATCAGTTCAAAGTTTTAGAACTCTCAACCCGACATATTTGTCAGGTTACACAGAAACATAGAAACATAGAAAATAGGTGCAGGAGTAGGCCATTCGGCCCTTCGGGCCAGCACCGCCATTCAATATGATCATGGATGATCATCTTAAATCAATACCCCGTTCCTGCTTTCTCTCCATAATCCCTTGATTCCAATAGCCCAAAGAGCTATATCTAACTATCTCTTGAAAACATCCAGTGAATTGGTCTCCACAGCCTTCTGTGGCAGAGAATTCCGCAGATTTACAACTCTCTGGGTGAAAAAGATTAACATAGAAACATAGAAACATAGAAATTAGGTGCAGGAGTAGGCCATTCGGCCCTTCGAGCCTGCACCGCCATTCAATACGATCATGGCTGATCATCCAACTCAGTACCCCGTACCTGCCTTCTCTCCATACCCCCGATCCCCTTAGCCACAAGGGCCACATCTAACTCCCTCTTAAATATAGCCAATGAACTGGCCTCGACTACCCTCTGTGGCAGAGAGTTCCAGAGATTCACCACTCTCTGTGTGAAAAAAGTTCTTCTCATCTCGGTTTTAAAGGATTTCCCCCTTATCCTTAAGCTGTGACCCCTTGTCCTGGCCTTCCCCAACATCGGGAACAATATTCCTGCATCTAGCCTGTCCAACCCCTTAAGAATTTTGTAAGTTTCTATAAGATCCCCTCTCAATCTCACAAATTCTAGAGAGTATAAACCAAGTCTATCCAGTCTTTCTTCATAAGACAGTCCTGACATCCCAGGAATCAGTCTGGTGAACCTTCTCTGCACTCCCTCTATGGCAATAATGTCCTTCCTCAGATTTGGAGACCAAAACTGTACGCAATACTCCAGGTGTGGTCTCACCAAGATCCTGAACAACTGCAGTAGAACCTCCCTGCTCCTATACTCAAATCCTTTTGCTATGAAAGCTAACATACCATTCGCTTCTTTACTGCCTGCTGCACCTGCATGCCTACCTTCAATGACTGGTGTACCATGACACGAGACACCTGGGTCTCGCTGCATCTCCCCCTTTCCCAATCGGCCACCATTTAGATAATATTCTGCTTTCCCGTTTTTGCCACCAAAATGGATAACCTCACATTTATCCACATTATACTGCATCTGACAAACATTTGCCCACTCACCCAGCCTATCCAAGTCACCTTGCAGTCTCCTAGCATCCTCCTCACAGCTAACATTGCCCCCCAGCTTAGTGTCATCCGCAAACTTGGAGATATTGCCTTCAATTCCCTCATCCAGATCAATAATATATATTGTAAATAGCTGGGGTCCCAGCACTGAGCCTTGCGGTACCCCACTAGTCACTGCCTGCCATTGTGAAAATTCTCCTCATCTCAGTCCTAAAAAGGCCTACCCCTTATTCTTGAACTGTGATCCCTGGTTGTGGACTCCCCCAACATCGGGAAAATGTTTCCTGCATCTAGCCTGTCCAATCTCTTAAGAATTTTGTATGTTTCTATAAGATCCCTTCTCATCCTTCTAAATTCCTGTGTATATAAGGCCAGCCGATCCATTCTTTCATCAGATGTCAGTCCTGTCATCCTGGGAATTATCCTGGTGAACCTACGCTGCACATCCTCAATAGCAAATATGTCCTTCCTCAAATTAGGAGACCAAAACTGCACACAATACTCTGGGTGTGGTCTGACCAGGACCCTGTGCAACTGCAGTAGGACCTCCTTGCTCCTAAACTCAACTCCTCTCACTACATTACTCTTCTCCATCATGTGTTGCTCATTTTTCCCAGTGGCTGCAGTCTTAGTTGACGCCTCAGTCCCCATATCTGAACGGTTGCTGAGCTGCTATTGTTGGCCCACCTGTGGCCCAGTGCACCGCTCTCCCCTCCTGGTTTGGCTTACATCCACCAGTATCTCCGTGCTGCACTCCGTATTGCAGCAGCTGCCTCCGTTCTCCCCCAGGCCTCTCTAGCTCCATCCCAGGAATCAGATCAGGTTACTCACAGCAGCCGTCTGCCTTTGTGCAGATGGTCCACTTGAGGATGGGGAGGCCCGCAGTTTGATGCACAGATGAACATGGACCATGGTGTGTGTAGAAAGGAAAAGTAGATGTTGGTTCACACCAAGGATAGACACAAAATGCTGGAGTAACTCAACAGGACAGGAACCATCTCTGGTTAGAAGGAATGGGTTACGTTTTGGGTCAAGACCTTTTCTCTTCAGACTAACGTCACCTATTCCTTCTCTCCAGGGATGCTGCCTGTCCTGCTGAGTTACTCCAGCATTTTGTGTCTATCCTCAGTGTGAACCAGTATCTGCAGTTCCTTCCTACACACACCGTGGTCCAAGTGGTCCAAGGAGCAAGTGAATTAAGGAACAAAGTCAAAATCGAAGTCAATTTTATTCATCACATGCACCCAAAAGTGCTTCACCGACTCAAAACATTCACAGAATGTTATATGTAGGATGGAACTGGTGATGCTGGTTAAACCAAAGATAGACACAAAAAGCTGTAGTAACAGGCAACATCTCTGGAGAGAAAGAATGGGTGATACATAGATACATAAAAAATAGGTGCAGGAGTAGGCCATTCGGCTCTTCGAGCCTGCACCGCAATTCAATATGATCATGGCTGATCATCCAACTCAGTATCCCATACCTGCCTTCTCTCCATACCCCCTGATCCCCTTAGCCACAAGGGCCACATCTAACTCCCTCTTAAATATAGCCACTGAACTGGCCTCAACTACCCTCTGTGGCAGAGAGTTCCAGAGATTCACTCTCTGTGTGATGTTTCAGACTTCTGAAGAAGGGCCTCGACCCGAAACGTCACCAATTCCTTATCTCCAGGGATGCAGCCTGTTCCTCACAGAATGTTATACATTTTGCAATACAATTGTCTTATGCAGATTTTACATTTTTTTTAATAATCCATCAGTAATCAACATGTTTAGTAGTCTTTGATCCCTGTTTTATCTTTAATGGAGTTGCCTCTAGCTAACTGATATCTAGGACTTTTCTTTCTGATGTTTGGAAAAGCATTCTCCCAAATGTCTTGTAAATGTGGGGCATAAAGTGGTTCCTCTTATCCCATGATCAGTTTTATTGCCCTCAGCCTGGTTTACAACCTCTTATGTTTTCCTTTACTCCAGCTATCCATGTTTTGCAATTTAAACACATCACAAATTGATTTGTTTAAGAAGGAACTGCAGATGCTGGAAAATCGAAGGTAGACACACTTGATTTATTGACTCTCCTAATATGACCTTTAAGTGACCTTCACTTTGTTGGCCTCATTTCCCATCATGCTTCCCCATTACGGTGGTGACACGGTGGCGCAGCGGTAGAGCTGCTGCCTTACAGCGTGTGAGACCTGCGTTTGATCCTGACCACAGGGACTCTCTGCACGAAGTTTGTATGTTCTCCACCGTGACCTCCATGGGTTTTCTCCAGGTGCTCTGGCTTCCTCCCACACTCCAAAGTCATATGGATGTGTAGGTTAATTGGCTTTGGTAAAATTACAAATTGTCCCTAACATGTAGGCTTGTATTAGTGTTCAGGGATCGCTGGTCGGCGCGGATTCGGTGGGCCGAAGTATCTGTTTGCGTGCTGTATCTCGAAACTAAACTAAACTGAACTAAGTGTGTAGGAAGGAACTGCAGATGCTGGTTTAAACCGAAGATAGACACAAAATGCTGGAGTAACTCGGCGGGGTACGCAGCATCTCTGGAGAGAAGGAACAGGTGAAGGTTTGGGTCGAGACCGTTCTTCAAAATGTCTTGTAAATGCGTTCATAAAGTGGTTCCTTTTATCTCATAATCAGTTTTATTGCCCTCAGCCTGGTTTACAACCACCTATGTTTACCTTTACTCCAGCTATCTATGCCTTGCTACACATCCCAAATCGATTTCTTGACTCTCCTAATATGACCTTCACTTTGTTGGCCACATTTCCCAACATGCCTCCCCAGTATGTAACCTCTTCGATTAACCATATTACAAACTCACCCAATGTTGTTGTAATATCCAGAAATTTTTATATCACTGCCTTTCGGTGATGGAAGGTTTGATGTAAGTGGATTTTTCAAGGATGCTGGCACATGATGAAAAGTCTGCCAGTCAGGGAATCATGTTCGACACAAAAAGCTGGAGTAACTCAGCGGGACAGACAGCATCTCTGGAGAAAAGGAATAGGTGACATTTTGGGCCGAGACCCTTCTTCAGACCGAGAGCCAGCGGAAAGGGAAATGAGAGATATTGATGGTGATGTAGAGAGATGTATGAAAGAAAGCTATGCAAAAATGTAATGGTGAGAAAGGAAACTGTGTGTGAGGTGAGAACAAGTACAGATAATGAGATTCAACAAGATGACTTTAAAGCTGGTACGACGGGTGGGGGTGGGACGGAGAGATTGGGGATAAACAGGTTACTTGAAGTTAGAGAAATAATCATACCACTGCCCAAGTGAAATGTGAGATGCTGTTTCTCCAATTTGCGTTTGACCTCACTCTGACAATGGAGGAGGCTGAGGACAGAAAGGCAGTGTGGGAATGGCAAGGGGAATGAAGGTGTTTAGCAACTGGGAGACCCAAATTATGTTGCCTCGTCATGACTGATGGCGTCACCGGGTTTTGCCTGAAAGATGAGCTAATTGATGGGGCGACACAGCAGTGGCGTTCCTGCCTTACAGCACTTGCAACGCTAGAGACCCGGGTTCGATCCCGACAACGGGTGCTGTCTGTACGAACTTTGGATGTTCACCCCGTGACCGCACGGGTTTTCTCCAAGATCTTCGTTCCCCCCACACTCCTAAGAAGTACAGGTGTGTAGGTAAATTGGCTTGGTAAATGTAAAAAAATGTCCTTAGTGTGTGTAGGATATTGTTAATGTGCGGGGATTGCTGGTCTGCACTGACCCAGTGGGCCGAAGGGCCTGTTTCTGCGCTGTATCTCTAAACTAAACTAACTTAAACTAAATTGATAGAATATGGACAATGTTCAGTCGTGCATTGAAAGATTCCATTGTCTCATTCAAAATTACAACAACATTGGGTGTATGGTGAATCCTGAAAGCTAACACATTGGAGAAGTATGATGGGAAATGAGCCTAACACTGTGAAGGTAACTTGTGAAGAGTCATGTTAGAAGAGTCAATAGATTTGGGAAGTGTTTAGATTGCAAGGCATAACTAGCCTGAATAATGATAAACTTAGGAGTTTGGCAAACCATGCTGAGGGCAGTAAAACACTCATTAGATAAGAGGAACCACTTTATTTGCAAAACAGTTGGGAGAATGCTTTTCTAACCACTAGAAAGAAAAGTCCTCCATTGACTCGATCTTCAATGTGCCTGCTTGCGGACAAGATATCAACATAAAATGTGGGCAGAATTATAGGAAACAAAACAGGCCTTTCAATCCATTGATATAGTCCAGCCATCCAGTTAGATTCCTTCCTGAAGGTTTCCATGATAGTGAATGCTAAACACCTCAGGGCAAAATCTCATACCTCTAGTGTAGGAAAGAACTGCAGATGCTGGTCTAAGTCGGTAGACACAAAATGCTGGAGTAACTCAGCAGGAGAGGCAGCATCTCTGGAGAGAAGGAATGGGTGACATTTCAGGTTGAGATCCTTCTTCAGACTGAGATTCAGGAGAGAGGGAGAGAGATATGAAAGGGTAAGGTGTGAGCTGAGGAGTAGGTGACAACGTGGCATATGATCAATAATATTTAATCGGGGGGGGGGGTAGTCGAATTAGTTGGAGAAGGGACGGAGAAAGAGGAAAAGTAAGGGTTTCTTGAAGTTAGAGAAGTTGATACAATTTACAATTTATTTGTTGTCAATTTATTATTTATTGATATTCATACCATTGGGCTGTAAGCTGCCCAAGCGAAATATGAGGTGTTGTTCCTCCATTTTGTATTGTGTTCAATTCTGGGCACCATGTTACAGGAAAAATGTTGTCAAGCTGGAAAAGTTACAGATAAAATTTACGAGGATGTTGCCAGGACTAGAGGGTCTGAGCTATAGGGGGAGATTGAGTAGGCTGGGACTCTATTCCTTTAAGGGTGAGGGGAGATCTTATAGATGTGTATAAAATCATGAGAGGAATAGATTGGGTAGATGTGCAGAATCTCTTGCCCAGAGTAGGTGAATCGAGGACCAGAGGACATAGGTTAAAGGTGAATAGGAAAAGATTTGATAGGAATCTGAGGGATAACCTTTTCATATAAAGGGTGGTGGGTGTATGGAACAAGCTGTCAGAGGAGGTATTTGAGGCTGGGACTATTTTAACATTTAAAAAACAGTTAGACAGTTACAGGGATAGGACAGGTTTGGAGGGATATGGGCCAAACGAGGCAGGTGGGACTATCGGCTGGGCATGTTGGCCGGTGGGGCAAGTTGGGCCGAAGGGCCTGTTTCCACGCTGTATCACTATGATTCTATAACACTCTCTACAACGCTATGATTAAGCTGCTGTTTGCCTTTGTTTGTCAAAAAGACATGCTTATTACGACTTTAGTTTCCTGTCTCAAAGACAAGTCCATATCCATGTGGCCTCTTCCTCTTTTAATCCACAGGTTTAAACTAAGCTGACATATCTACAGGGGCACTTTGTCAAATGCATATGCATCACATCAACTGGGTTGCCCTCTCTGACTCTCCATGTTACTTCATTAGAAACTCAATTAATTAGTTAAAAACAAGTTGTGTTTTACAAATACACACTGATTTCCATTAACTGATGTAAGCTTACTGAAGGAAGTTAATTTTCTCTTAGATTATTGATTCTAGAACTTTCCCCACATCTCGGGTTGAGATGACTGCTAGGAGTTACCGCCACAAGGGATAAGTGTCACAAACCACTCTGAGGTCTCTCTGCTCTGCGCCCCATTGAACAGGGTGTTCATAAGGTTACACTATGACTCTTCCACTAGCAGGAGAGTCTAGGACCAGGGGCCACAGTCTCAGAATAAAAGGACGTACCTGAAAGGAAATGAGAAGGAATTTCTTTAGTCAGAGGGTGATGAATTTGTGTGGAATTCAATGCTGTGTATGGGTGTAGAGGCCAAGTCATAGGGTATTTTTAAGGTGCAGGTTAACATATTCTTGATGAGTCAGGGCGTCAGGAGTTAAATGGAGAAGGCAGGAGAATGTGGTGCAGAGGGAAAGATAGATCAGGCATGATTCAATGACGGAGTAGACTTGATGGGCTGAATGGCTTAATTCTGCTCCAATAACATGAATATATGAACTTATGAAGGCCGTCACCTCCATCTGGATCATCCAGCTAAAGGGCCTGTCCCACTTTCATGACCTAATTCACAACCTTTTTTACTCGTGGACATTCATCATCAGGCTAGAAAAACACCCTGACCTACTTGATGCCACGAGTACCCACGACTAGCATCACGACCTAACTAAGACCTACCTACGACCTCCTACGACCTTGTGACGACCATGCTGCGAGTATGAGTCAAGGGCAAAATCGGCAGAGGTCGTGAATTAGGTCTTGAAAGTGGGACAGGCCCTTAACAGTTGTCCCTCTCCTCAAATAGGTTTGTAAACCTTATTGAGATGTATAAAAGTATTAGAGGCCTGGACAGCATAACTGCTGAGAATTTTATTTCCTCTCATGAAGGAACGCATATCCAAGGGTTTGATCTCAGAATAAGGCAACATCCATTGAAGACTGAGACGAGAATTAATTCCCTCTCTCGGAGGGAGGTGGTGGTATATGCAGTATGTGTATGGTGAGTATGTGTATATGTACACACAAACTGAACGTTTTGGGGTGGGAGATTGCAACATTCACGTGGTCCACCCTGTTTCGACTAATGCAATCAACCCGACATACACAAACAAATAGATGTAATGTTTTGATGTCTGCAGTTTTAGGCTGTGCACACCTTACGCAAGAAGAAGAAGCACTGTGTTTACATGTTCTGTTGTGCTGCTGCAAGTAAGAATTTCATTGTTCTATCTGAGCAGCACGGTGGCATAGTGGTAGAGTCTCTACTTTACAGCACCAGAGACCCGGGTTTGACCCTGACTACGGGTGCTGTCTGTACAGAGTTTGGATGTTCTCCCCGTGACCTGTGGTGATTTTCTCCGAGATCTTTGGTTTTCTTCCACACTACAAAGACGTACAGGTTTGTAGGTTGATTTTCTTGGTGTAAATGTAAAATTGTCCTTAGTGCGTGTAGGACAGTGTTAATGTGTGGGGATTGCTGGTTGGTGCGGTCTCAGTGGGCCAAATGGCCTGTTTAACAGGCTTTTTAAGGACATGGATATGCAGGGAATGTATTAAATACATGCAAAGGAGTTGAGTTAAACTTGGCATCATATTTGGCACAGGCATTGTGGGCTGAAGGGCCTGTTACTGTGCTCTACTGTTCAATGTTCTATGTTGTCCAGTGCACTCTGGATTTGGTTTTGGTTTTCGCCTTCATTGTTTAGAATCACACAGACAGGATGGAAGAGTGTAGCACAGGAACAGATGGCCCACGGTGTCTATGCCGAACATGGTGCCAGGACCAAAACTTAAATTCTATTGCAGTTTTACTTGCCAATATTTATTTCCAGTTTGCCTGGATCAAATTAGTTCCACTATACTGTATATTCTAAAATATACATTAGACTAAAATTAAGCTGATGCTGTATAGTTAATTTAAGTCATCTGCAGCCTTTATTCTTTCAATCGGACAATGCCATGATCATTATTAAGTCAATGTTCCCCAACATTTGCCAAGATGGGTTTCCAGAACCAGAGTCGGTATTGTCTCAGACTAAACATGACTGAAACCAAGCAGAAAATGCTGGGAAAGAGACAGGGCCATGGATAGAAAGAGGAATAGGACAACCCAGTGGCGCAGCTGGTAGAGCTGCTCGCTCATAGCACCGAGGTTCCAGGTTCGATCCTGACCTCGGACGCTGTCCGCATGTAGTTTGAACGTATCCCCTGTCTGAAGAATGGTTGCAACCCGAACATCACTTATTCCTTTTCTCCAGAGATGCTGCCTGACCCGCTGAGTTACTCCAGCACTTTATGTCTACCCCCTGTGGCCGTGTGGGTTTCCTCCAGGTGCTCGTGTTTCCTCCTAGATTCTAAAGATGTGAGTTTGTAGATTAATTGGCCTCTGTAAATTGTCCCAAATGTGTAGGGAGTGGATGCAAAAGTGGGATGTCAGAGAACTAGTGTGAATGGGTGATCGGTGGTCGGCGTCGATACAATGGCTGACGGACCTGTTTCCATGCTCATTGTCTAAACTAAACTAAACTAATAGGGTCTTGACCTGAAACATCACCTGAAGAAGGGTCTCAACATGAAATATCGCCTACTCCTTTTTTCCAGAGATGCTGCCTGATCTGCTGAGTAACTCCAGCATTTTTTAGTTGAGATTAGTTTGGTTTAGTTTATTGCCACGTGTACCGAGGAACAGTGAAAAGCTTTTGTTGCGTGCTAACCAGTCAGCAGAAAGACAATACACGATGACAATCGAGCCATTCACAGTGTACAGATACTTGAGAAGGGAATAATGTGAATAACGTTCTGTGCATTTTGTGTTTATCTTCAGTGTAAACTCCCAGAGAGGCCCAGGGAGCCGTTGGTGAGAGGAGAGGAGTACCTGCGCTGTAAGTACAAAATACACCGCGGGGCTTGTTTTCACAGAGGCCCAGGGAGCCGTTGGCGAGAGGGGAGGAGTACCTGCTAAAAGCGCCAACGTTCCAGAGAAGGAGTCAGGGGGAAGCCTCTGATTGGTTTACATTTTTACATTTCTGCCTTTAGGTTAAGGATTCTAGGAGTTAAGGATTCTGGGAGTTAAGGGTACAGTATTTATTAGTAAAGTTTAAAGGATAAAGTTTTGTGTTTTTTTAATATTTAATATAGTTAATTTGGGAGTAGGATATGTCAGTGGAGATTGGCCCCGTGGTTTTCTCAGCCTGCAACATGTGGGAGATCAGGGATATGGTCGGTGTCCCTGGTGACTACGTTTGCAGGAAGTGTGTCCAGCTGCAGCTCCTGGCAGACCGCATTCAACGATTGGAGTTGCGGTTGGATTCATACTGGAGCATCCACGATGCTGAGAAAGTCGTGGATAACACGTACAGCGAGTCGGTCACACCGCAGGTAAAAGGTCAGAGGACAGAAAGGGAACGGGTGGCCAATAGCCAGCGTAGCAGTAGGCAGGTAGTGCAGGAGTCCCCTGCGGTCATCTCCATCCTAAACAGGTATACCATTTTGGATACTGTTGAGGGAGATGGTTCATCAGGGGAAGGCAGCAGCAGCCAAGTTCATGGCACCATGGGTGGCTCTGCGGCACAGGGGGGGGGGGGGAGGGGGGGGGGGGGAGTGGAAGGGCAATAGTAATAGGGGAATCAATTGTAAGGGGAATAGATAGGCATTTCTGCGGCCGCAAACGAGACTCCAGGATGGTATGTTGCCTCCCTGGTGCAAGGGTCAGGGATGTCACTGAATGGCTGCAGAACATTCTGGAGGGGGAGGGTGAACAGCCAGTTGTCGTGGTGCATATTGGCACCAACGATATAGGTAAAAAAAGGGATGAGGTCCTACAGGATGAATTTAGGGAGCTAGGAGATAAACTTAAAAGTAGGACCTCAAAGGTAATAATCTCTGGATTACTACCAGTACGACGGGCCAGTCAGAGCAGAAATAGGAGGATATTGCAGATGAATACGTGGCTTGAAAAATGGTGCAAGGGGGAGGGATTCAAATTTTTAGGGAATTGGAACCAGTTCCGGGGGAGGTGGGACCAGTACAAACAGGACGGTCTGCACCTGGGCTGGAATGGAACCAATGTCCTTGGGGGAGTGTTTACTAGTGCTGTCGGGGAGGATTTAATCTAATGTGGCAGGGAGATGGGTACAAGAGCAGAGAGGCAGGGGGGTGTAAAATGAGAGTAGAAGAAAGAGGTAGAAAGGTGAAAAGTAAAAGTGGCAGGCAGCCAAAACCAGGGCAAAAATTAAAAAGGGCCACTTCTCAACATAATTGTATAAGGGGTAAGAGAGTTGTAAAAACAAGCCTGAAGGCTTTGTGTCTCAATGCAAGGAGTATTCGTAATAAGGTGGATGAGATGAACGTGCAGATAGCCATTAATGATTATGATATAGTTGGGATCACGGAGACTTGGCTCCAGGGTGACCAAGGCTGGGAGCTGAACATCCAGGGATATTCAATATTCAGGAGGGATAGAGAGAAAGGAAAAGGAGGTGGGGTAGTGTTGCTGGTTAGAGAGGAGATTAACACAATGGAAAGGAAGGACATTAGTTTGGAGGATGTGGAATCGGTATGGGTAGAGCTGCGAAACATAAGGGGCAGAAAACGCTGGTGGTTGTTGTGTATAGGCCACATAACAGTAGTAGTGAAGTTGGAGATGGTATCAAACAGGAAATTAGAAATGCTTGCGACAAAGGCAAAGCAGTTATAATGGGTGACTTCAATCTACATATAGATTGGGTGAATCAAATTGGCAGGGGTGCTGAGGAAGAGGATTTCTTGGAATGTATGCGGGATAGTTATCTAAATCAACATGTAGGGGAACCAACGAGAGAGCTGGCTATTTTAGACTGGGTATTGAGTAATGAGGAAGGGTTAGTTAGTAGTCTTGTTGTGCGTGGCCCCTTGGGCAAGAGTGACCATAATATGGTTACACAAAAAAAAGCTGGAGAAACTCAGCGGGTGCAGCAGCATCTATGGAGCGAAGGAAATAGGCAATGTTTCGGGCCGAAACCCTTCCATAATATGGTTGACTTCTTCATTAGAATGGAGAGTGACATTGTTAATTCAGAAACAATGGTTTTGAACTTAAAGAAAGGTAACTTTGAGGGTATGAGACGTGAATTGGCCAAGATTGACTGGCAATTAATTCTAAAAGGGTTGACGGTGGATATGCAATGGAAGACATTTAAAGACTGCATGGATGAACTACAAAAATTGTTCATCCCAGTTTGGCAAAAGAATAAATCAGGGAAGGTAGTGCATCCGTGGATAACAAGGGAAATCAGGGATAGTATCAAAGCGAAGGATGATGCGTACAAATTAGCCAGAAAAAGCAGCATACCGGAGGACTGGGAGAAATTCAAAGACCAGCAGAGGAGGACGAAGGGCTTAATTAGGAAAGGAAAAATGGATTATGAAAGAAAACTGGCAGGGAACATAAAAACTGACTGCAAAAGTTTTTATAGATATGTGAAAAGAAAGAGATTAGTTAAAACAAATGTAGGTCCCGCAGTCAGAAACAGGCGAGTTGATCATGGGGAACAAGGATATGGCGGACCAATTGAATAACTACTTTGGTTCCGTCTTAACTAAGGAAGACATAAATAATCTGCCGGAAATAGCAGGGGCCCGCGGGTCAAAGGAGTTGGAGGAATTGATTGAAATCCAGGTTAGTCGAGAAGTGGTGTTGGGTAAATTGAATGGATTAAAGGCCGATAAATCCCCAGGGCCAGATAGGCTGCATCCCAGAGTACTTAAGGAAGCAGCTCCAGAAATAGTGGATGCATTAGTAATAATCTTTCAAAACTCTTTAGATTCTGGAGTAGTTCCAGAGGATTGGCGGGTGGCAAACATAACCCCACTTTTTAAGAAGGGAGGGAGAGGGAAAACAGGGAATTACAGGCCAGTTAGTCTAACATCGGTAGTGGGGAAACTGCTAGAGTCAGTTATTAAAGATGGGATAGCAGCACATTTGGAAAGTGGTGAAATGATTGGACAAAGTCAGCATGGATTTACGAAAGGTAAATCATGTCTGACGAATCTTATAGAATTTTTCGAGGATGTAACTAGTAGCGTGGATAGCGGAGAACCAGTGGATGTGGTGTATCTGGACTTCCAGAAGGCTTTTGACAAGGTCCCACATAAGAGATTAGTATACAAACTTAAAGCACACGGCATTGGGGATTCAGTATTGATGTGGATAGAGAACTGGCTGGCAAACAGGAAGCAAAGAGTAGGAGTAAACGGGTCCTTTTCACAATGGCAGGCAGTGACTAGTGGGGTACCGCAAGGCTCAGTGCTGGGAGCCCAGCTATTTACAATATATATTAATGATCTGGATGAGGGAATTAAAGGCAATATCTCCAAGTTTGCGGATGACACTAAGCTGGGGGGCAGTGTTAGCTGTGAGGAGGATGCTAGGAGACTGCAAGGTGACTTGGATAGGCTTGGGTGAGTGGGCAGATGTTTGGCAAATGCAGTATAATGTGGATAAATGTGAGGTTATCCATTTTGGTGGCAAAAAAAAAACGGGAAAGTAGACTATTATCTAAATGGTGGCCGATTGGGAAAGGGGGAGATGCAGTGAGACCTGGGTGTCTTGGTACACCAGTCATTGAAGGTAAGCATGCAGGTGCAGCAGGCAGTAAAGAAAGCGAATGGTATGTTGGCTTTCATAGCAAAAGGATTTGAATATAGGAGCAGGGAGTTTCTACTGCAGTTGTACAGGGTCTTGGTGAGACCACACCTGGAGTATTGCGTACAGTTTTGGTCTCCAAATCTGAGGAAGGACATTATTGCCATAGAGGGAGTGCAGAGAAGGTTCACCAGACTGATTCCTGGGATGTCAGGACTGTCTTATGAAGAAAGACTGGATAGACTTGGTTTGTACTCTCTAGAATTTAGGAGATTGAGAGGGGATCATATAGAAACTTACAAAATTCTTAAGGGGTTGGACAGGCTAGATGCAGGAAGATTGTTCCCGATGTTGGGGAAGTCCAGGACAAGGGGTCACAGCTTAAGGATAAGGGGGAAATCCTTTAAAACTGAGATGAGGAGAACCTTTTTCACACAGAGAGTGGTGAATCTCTGGAACTCTCTGCCACAGAGGGTAGTTGAGGCCAGTTCATTGGCTATATTTAAGAGGGAGTTAGATGTGGCCCTTGTGGCCAAGGGGATCAGAGGGTATGGAGAGAAGGCAGGTACGGGATACTGAGTTGGATGATCAGCCATGATCATATTGAATGGCGGTGCAGGCTCGAAGGGCCGAATGGCCTACTCCTGCACCTAATTTCTATGCTTCTATGTTTCTATGTAAACTAGCATTTGCAGTTCCTTCCCGTTACATATTATGGATATTGCAATTATAGTGCAGAGATAGTTGACAAGTACGATACACTCACTTGGATTTTTATATTCATGATTCAATTGCAATGCATAAATCTTGAAACTACTTCTGACCCCTGAATATAAAGTTAGCCCGGCTCTGCATCCACAGATGACAGACACTAATCAGGGTCAAATAGGCCGCTCAACAACACGACATTACAATGACCTGCATAAAATTGACTGTAATTGTGTCTGTAATTTGGAAAAGACAAGCATGCTGCCCTATTCGAATACAGCAATGTGCACAACCTCATGAGAGTTATTTAGGAAGGAACTGTAGATGCTGATTTAAACCGAAGATAGACACGAAATGCTGGAGTAACCCAGCGGGACTGGCAGCATCTCTGGATAGAAAGAATGGGTGTAGGTTCTCGACCCAAAACGTCACCCATTCCTTCTATCCAGAGATGCTGCCTGGCCTGTTGAATGGATCTCCGGTTTAAACCAGCATCTGCAGTTACTTCCTACACATCATGGTAAACTCTTCTGTCTACCTCAATGGAGTGGGCAGGGGGGCAAGAGTGCAAGGGTCGGGGGGCAATCATTTATGAGGTCAAAAGTATGCTTTAAGATTTTGTTTGCTGAAGTTAGATGTTTAACAATTCTATGTAGGTCAAAAAACAACTTGTGCTGTCACAATACAACAACTAACTCAGGTTGAGGGTAAACTCCACAAAGTCTGCGTTCACTCCTACCTCATGCATTATGAGTAGAAACATGTTATGTAAATGTCCAGGCAGCTGGCAGCATGTCTAGGCGTGATCTATATTCTATGACATTTTAATGAAGGTTCTTTTTACATAAACCTTATCACATCATTAAAAGCACTTGCAATGAATAATGTATTCCTTGGTTTGATGTTAGCAAACTGGGGCAATGGCCTACTTTCAGAACATTACATCTTGACTATCCTCTGAAGAAGTCTGAAGAAGAGTCCCGACATGAAACATCACCCATTCCTTCTCACCAGGGATGCTGCCTGTCCCGCTGAGCTACGCCAGCTAATTTTGTCTTTCTCTGATTATCCTCTTCTTTAGTTCCTTCTCCACATGTATCAAATAGATGAATCTGATCATTTTAAAGTTCTATGGATCCATCTGTTAATTCAAAGTACCTCACACAACAGAGGATGTTGGCCATTGAACATCTCAGCATTAGTAATGTGGAGGAAGGAACTGCAGATGTTGGTTTACACCAAAGATTTACACCAGAGCATGCTGACCGGTTGCATCATGGCTTGGTTCGGCAACTTGAGCGCCCTGGAGAGAAAAAGACTACAAAAAGTAGTAAACACTGCCCAGTCCATCATCGGCTCTGACCTCCCTTCCATAGAGGGGATCTATCGCAGTCGCTGCCTCAAAAATGCTGGCAATATCATCAAGGACCCACACCATCCTGGCCACACACTCATCTCCCTGCTACCTTCAGGTAGAAGGTACAGGAGCCTGAAGACTGCAACGACCAGGTTCAGGAATAGCTACTTCCCCACAGCCATCAGACTATTAAACTTGGCTCGGACAAAACTCTGAACATTAATAGCCCATTATCTGTTATTTGCACTTGATCAGTTTAATTATTCATGTCTGTATTTACGTATATAATGGTATATGGACACACTGATCTGTTCTGTAGTCAATGCCTAGATTCAGTCAACGCCTACTATGTTCTGTTGTGCTGAAGCAAAGCAAGAATTTCATTATCCTATCAGGGACACATGACAATAAACTCTCTTGACTCTTGAAGATTGTCACAAAATGCTGAAGTAACTCAGTGGGACAGGCAGTATCTCTGGAAAGAGGAATGGGCGACTTTTCGGGTCGAGACCCTTCTTCAGAACTGAGTTACTCCAGCATTTTGTGTCTATCTTCAGCCCTAGAAATCCCTGTAGGCGTTTCTAATGCTGGTGCCTTAGTTTAATTCGTATTTTCTCCCCTATGTTGACTTCAGAAGTGAAGACTGAAAGTAAGCATGCAGGTACAGCAGGCAGTGAAGAAAGCTAGTGGCATGTTGGCCTTCATAACGAGAGGATTTGAGTATTGGAGCAAAGAGGTCCATCTGCAGTAGATCAGGGCCCTGGTGAGACCACACCTGGAGTATTGTGTGCAGTTTTGGTCTCCTAATTTGAGGAAGGGCATTCTTGCTATTGAGGGAGTGCAGCGTAGGTTTACCAGGTTAATTCCCGGGAATGGCGGGACTGACATATGAAGAAAGAATGGAACGACTGGGCTTGTATTCACTGAAATTTAGGAGGATGAGAGGGTATCTTATGGAAACATATAAAATTATTAAGGGATTGGACAGGCTAGATGCAGGATACATGTTCCCGATGTTGGGGGAGTCCAGAACCTGGGTTAAGAATATGGGGTTGGCCATTTAGAACTGAGAGGAGGAAAAACTTTTTCACCCAGAAAGTTGTGAATTTGTGGAATTCTCTTCCTCAGAAGGCGGTGGAGGCCAATTCAGTGGATTTTTTCAAAAGACGGTTAGATAGAGCTCTTAGGGCTAGCGGAATCAAGGGATATGGGAGAAGGACTGATTGGGGATGATCAGTCATGATCATATTGAATGGTGGTGCTGGCTTGAAGGGCCAAATGGCCTACTCCTGCACCTATATATGTTTCTATGTTTCTATGACTGTTGGAGGTTGTTGCATGTTTGATCCCAGTCACCCTCCAAATTGGTGCTCAGGTTGGGATAGCTCACAAGGGAAATCTCATACAGCAGTAGTGAGATTCTCCAGCAAGTCCGTTTATTTAAGTATGTACCGTGGAGCGTTCCTCAGAGAAGTCGGAAGAACATCAAGAGTCAAGGATGTTTTATCATCGTATGCACCAAAGTGGAACAGAATTATTCTTTACAGCAGTACAACATATATGTAAACATGATACTCAGTTGATGCCCTAATAGACAACCAAAATAATGTTTAAGAAGGAACTGCAGATGCTGGAAAATCAAAGGTAAATCAACCAAACTCATGTTGATAACTTGAAATCAAATGTAGTGCAATCATAGAAACAAGGTCTGAAATCCTTAGTCCAATCAAGGCAGTTCATCATTTGGAGTTTAGTTGGTCAGCTGTATTCAATTGCCTGATAGTTTAGTTTAGTTTAGTTTAGAGATACAGCATGGAAACAGGCCCTTCGGCCCACCAAGTACACACTGTCCAGCGATCCCCACACATTAACACTATCCTACACACACTCGGGGTAATTTACATATACACCAAACCAATTAACCTATAAACCTGTGCATCTTTGGAGTGTGGGAGGAAACTGAAGATCGCAGAGAAAACCCTGGATGTTACAAGTTTCAGGTTCCTATATCTTCTTCCTGATGGGAGGAGTGAAATGAGAGTGTGGTGTGGGTCTCTGATGATGCTGGCTACATTTTTGAGGCAGTGACTCCTGTAGATCCCTTGGATGGTGGGGAGGTCAGAGTCCGTGATGGACTCGTCGGTGTTCAAACATGCTCTGGCCTTCCAAAAATCTTGCAGAACTATATTGTGTTCAGATTAGAATGGTTACATAAAGTTTCTATAGTTTCACAACAAATAATTAGGATCCTGTTCTTAATTGAGGATTGTGACTGTAAGTGGTTGATTTATACTGGTGTAACAACTTCAGATCTCCAACAACACCTTAGTGGCCCTGTTTTCTTGCTCATTTTATATTGCTCTTCTCCTGTGAAGTCCTCCATCCCAACTCTCATACATTGCTACCTTTGTTCTAATTAACTTTCCTTTGCAGCCGTTATGCATTTTCCTACCCTAATTACCATGGTGGTGTAATGGTAGTGCACACTGCAGTGCCAGAGACCCAGGTCCAATAATAATTAAGTGTGCTTGCCTGTACAGAGTTTGTATCTTCTCCTTGTGACCTACGTGGATTTCTCTGAGATTCTAGGTTTTACTCCCATACTCCAAAGATGTACAAGTTTGTAGGTTAATTGGCATGATATAATGTAAAGATGTCCGCAGTGTTTGTAAGGTAGTGTTAATGTGCGGGGATCGCTGGTCGGTGCAGACTCGGTGCGGACATCTCTTTTTTTAATTTTTAGTTAGTTAAGTGTTTTTGTTCTGGAGGTCTAGACTTTTTTATGTGGGGGGTGGGGGGGGGAGGGGGAAACTATCTTTCAGGGTCCCTACTTGGTCGGAGAGGCAGCTTTTCTCCGGGCTGCATCGTCGACCCGTCCTCGCGGCCTACCAGCGGGCCTGGAGTGGTGTTTCCTGTCAGGGACCGCCCAGAACCTTGGCTTCGGTGGCGACAAAGCGCTGGAGCGCTATCGTGGAGTGGAGCGGGCGATGCCTTGCCCAGGTCGCCGCGCTGGAGCTGAAGACCGCCAAGATAAACATCGCGGAGCTGCGGGACTGTGGAGCGGCCAGCTGCGGGAGTCTGGAATCTCTCGATGAGATCGCCAGTGGTGGAGCTCCAACCGGTGCGGCCTTGTTGTCTTCGGAAGCCGCGGTCTCCGGTGAGGGAAGCCGCCGTTCCAGGGGTCCCATGCCACCGAGAGGATTCTCCCGACGCCGGAGTACAATCATCCGGCGAGAACGGCCTGGAACATCGGGCCTCCTTAAAGGCAACTGTGGAGGCCTCAATGTGTGGACATGGGATGGGGACTGGACATTGTGCCTTCCCTCATAATGGGAACCATTGTGGGGGGATGTTTTTTTTGTTAAAATTTCTTTATTATTGTTATGTCTGTATTCTTTCTTTGTCTCCTATTTTATTTAATGTTTATATTGATGAACTATCAAATCAGTTAAATAGGATAAAAACTGGCTGTCTTGTGGGCAACACTATTGTTAATCATCTTAAGTATGCAGACGACCTGGTCCTACTCTGTCTATATAGTGCTGGGCTGCAGCAGATGATGAAGGTGTGCTCTCAGTATGGCCTTGATTATGACATAAAGTATAACGCTAAGAAAAGCCGCATAATGACAGTTAGAAGCGCTGAGGACAGGAAATCAACTTTTCCAACCTTTTATTTGTCAGACAGTCCTCTTGCTGTGTGTGAGGAAATTAAACACCTAAGTCATGTCATATCCGATGACTGGACGGATGACAAAGACCTCTACCGACAGCGCTGTAAATTTTATTTTCAAGCTAACATACTTATAAGGAAGTTTTCTATGTGCTCTGACTCTGTGAAGTGTTCCTTGTTCAGAACCTATATCACACCATTATATACTGCTCAATTGTGGTCGAACTATAAGAAAAAGAGTATGCAGAGGCTCAAGGTAGCATATTGTGTCCCTAGGTGGCATAGTGCCAGTCAATTGTTTGTGTCCACTAGAGTGCCAACCTGTGAGGCACTCTTAAGACAGCTGATGTTTAGTTTTATGTGTCGCCTGGACAAGTCAGAGAACCACATAATTGAAGCCCTAGTCAGCCCTCTGAAAAGCTGCTAGGGATTCACTTCTAGGCTAAGATGGCATTGGTGCAATAGCTTGAATATATTATAGGCTAATATGCAATTTTAATGTATTTTTTGTATCTCCTTATACAGTATGATGTGTTATATGGACCTGTGTCTGAAATAAAGCTTTATTATATGTGCTGCATGGCAAGAAGCATTTCACTACACCTAGGTGTATGTGATCAATAAAATGACCTTTGAACCTTTGAACCTTTGGTAGGCGGAAGGGTCTGTTTCTGCGCTGAATCTCTAAACTAAACTAATTAAAAGTTACGCCACTGTTTTTCTAATCTGACATTTGAGTTACCTTTACAGGGTTAGCCTGATTTTCCCAGCATTTATTTCCAATGAGGCATTTCAGTTGACCATCTTATTTCCAGAAATTCTGCATCAATTTCTAATGGCTCTTGATTATGACCATAAGCCATATTAAATAACACCATCTAAAAAACCTTTTCTTAGAAATTGCTGCCCATCTTATCTCCTACCTACTTGGCAAATATCATGTTCTATTATGCAAATACATTATTTTCTATTATGCCAAATGAAAAATTGAAAAACAAAATTAAATCAATAACTCTGCAAATATTAATACAAGCAATATAATTTTACTTCGGTGTCACGTGAGTGACTACGTGAAGAACCCGCTCAGCATGCATGCGCGGCATTACGTTTCAGCAGGCAACAGCGGCAGGCGGGAGTTAGGCGCTCCCACTACAAGTCTGAAAGGAAGCTTTAGGTAAGTACTTACCTTCAGGTTAACCAGCGACTAGCATCTGTTTGTTGCTCCAGGTGGAGCAAAGCAGCAGACGCAAGCGGCCCCCGTTGGACTCCGGGGAAGGAGTGTTCCGTTCGCGGAAGGGGGAGAGACGCCACCAGGACCGCACACGCTGCGGTCCACGGACAGGGAGCTGCGCCGGTGCCCGTCCAGACGCAAGCAGCCCCCCCCTTGGACTCCGGGGAAGGAGTGTTCCGTTTCACGGAAGGGGGAGAGACGCCACCAGGACCGCACACGCTGCGGTCCACGGACAGGGAGCTGCGCTGGTGCCCGTCCAGACGCAAGCGGCCCCCGTTGGACTCCGGGGAAGGAGTGTTCCGTTTCACGGAAGGGGGAGAGACACCACCAGGACTGCACACGCTGCGGTCCACAGACAGGGAGCTGTGCCGGGTTCCAGTCCAGAGGCACAGCGGGAGTCAGGCGCTCCCACTAAAGTTTAAAAACGGACCATCAGGTAAGTCTACTCTGAGGTCGGTTTAACTGGCAAAGGAGAGTTTTTGCTTGTTCCAACAGCCAAGAAAAAAGAACAGAACAAGACTCTCCAAGAAACCTGTCCCCAGCTCGGCTCCAGCAGACAGGCGTCTCATCAGTGGGGGACAGAGGGCGGTAGAACCGCCAACCCAGCGCTCCGCCATCCCCGACACCGAGCCGAGCCCAGTTGCACTAGCGCCTGAGCAGCGGTCTGGATGTCAAGACATCCGGCCAGTGGTATCCGATTCGCCGGACGGGGACGTCTCACCGCCCGCTTAGGGCAGAGACAGCCGCCTGAGCCGCATGGAGCGGCTCGTGGAGCGTAAGCTCCAGCGAGACTTGCTTTATGGGGAGCAGTTTCGCAGAGGGAGTTCAGGCACTCCCTCCACAGTGCCTCATGCACTGGCCATTGCTTCCTCCTCATCCGAGGACAGCTTTGGCGACCAGAGCTGGGATGGTCAAGAAGAAGGGGCACTGGCTGAAAAACATCAGGAGTACGCATGAGGTACAGGAACAGGAAGAGTTGCTGGGTGTGGCCACTACGTGGTTTCACCACGAGCAAGATGGCTTTCAGTCTTAACTGATGGCCAGCCTACTACCTGTCTTTTCCAAAAAACCTCTCCAAGACAGGTAGCCATGAGGCGTTGGTTTCATCACGCCTCCCCTAAATTGCATTTACTCAAAGTGCCCGCCATTATTGGGGGATACATTGAGCAGCGCATTTAACCCAAATATCTTAAAATTGCATTTGATACCCTGACGTCGGCTATCATGTCCACCTGCTCATTCCAGAAGGGCAGGGTAGTATGGCAAAACACCTGACACTACTGTTCAATGGTATACCCCATAACTTCTCAAGGGAAGTCACAAACCTGCCCTCAATCTATGAAATTAACAGGACTATGAGAAAGCCGACCTCACAGGCACAGATCCTGCTACCTGGCACTTACCAAACCAGTCCTAAAAAACTGGACGAAGTGTTCAAACTATTCGGCACAAGAGGGCAGAGTCTGGAATGAGCACCACACTAAACCAGACAGCAGTACCTCTACGCGTCCACCAGGGGCGTCTACCTCATGATACTGGTGAAAGCTCGGGGCCTGCATGCCAAACCCGTAGCATTCTTAGGTCTCGTCCCAGAGCAGGCCCCATGGAAAATGCGCCAACCCCCAACAAACATCGTCCCTACAAGAACAAGGAACCAGAAACCGAAGAAAACAACAATGAAGACAGATAAGTATGGTTCCTACCATCACATAAAGGTGAAGGGTTGTACTAACAAGGGGTGGGTGAATCACACCTGGTTAGGAAGCTATCACTCTTGGCAGTTATATACCAAAAAATAAATACAAGGGGAATAGAATTAATATCTTGCCACCAATTCAGCAAGCACCCCAAGGGGTCTACCCTCCCACGATGGTGAATGTCACACCATCATTGATTAACCACTTGAGTATTTCACCAGGTATACCCACGTATGGGATTTGTAACTTCTACCATGGATCCAAGGATACTTTATGGTAGACATCGACCTTGAAGATGCATACTATTCAGTACCTTTTCATATAAGTTTTGGATATACCACAATTACCTGGATGGAGCAACCATGATGAGCATTGCGGCATTTAAGTCAAAGCTATCCAAAATCAACCAGCCCTGACACTTAACAAACATTCCGTCATGGCATGTCTATATATTAACGACAGACTATCCTTGGATACAGCTTATTAGCTGCATTAGCTACTAACTTATTTAGCGGGCACTGCCATATATCCAGATATTTACGTTGACCATCCACAACTTTGTCATCTGGTATTCATTAAGACTATCAGTTATGGTAACATTAACCACCAATAAACTATGTGGCAAAGTAATTGGGATAGTAGCAGCATTACCAGCTACTGAACATTGTACCTTTCCTATGAGCTGAGATACTAGTGTTCAAAACTATCTCCATACCTGTAATATGGGGGCAAATGGACTAATCTGGAGTGTTATCATGGAATTTATCGGCATGAAGGATTATGGTTGTACACTTCCACCTGTTTTGAGTAACATCTTATGTGTCCTGATGTGTTACTGAGCTTGTAATACTTAGTGCCAATGTGAATTGACTTAAACGTGTTATATATTAACTTACTTACTTCTAGTGAAGCATTTGCTCAGTAATCCACCAATTTTGCATGTTCGTTTATAAGTTAACAACATCACAGTGGTGGCATATACCAAACCACTTGGGCAGAGAACATCGATATTAGGTAACAATTTATTAACAATTGGTAACCGTATGTCGTCAAACATGTTTGACCATCAGTAACTTACCTATCAGGTGAGCTAAATACTGTAAACATACATTTAAACCAAAAATATTTGCTGAAATTACTAAGCAATATGGACACCAGATATCGATTCCTCATATCCAATTAAATCACCACGTACTAACCTACGTCATATGAAACCAATTTCAAGGCAGCGGCAATGGAGACATTCCCACGTATTGAGGGGTGGGGGGAATCTAATCTCTAAATTCTCCTTTCCTTCTACCTCTTCAATAGGTACTACGGCTTCATCAGTCGGGTACTACGCAAATTACAGTGGACCAAGTCCACAGGCATGGTTCCCAGTGATCCTCGACATGGTCATTAAAAGAATTGCAGAATTGGGAAGACATAGAAACATAGAAATTAGGTGCAGGAGTAGGCCATTCGGCCCTTCGAGCCTGCACCGCCATTCAATATGATCATGGCTGATCATCCAACTCAGTATCCTGTACCTGCCTTCTCTCCATACCCTCTGATCCCCTTGGCCACAAGGGCCACATCTAACTCTCCTCTTAAATATAGCCAATGAACTGGCCTCAACTACCCTCTGTGGCAGAGAGTTCCAGAGATTCACCACTCTCTGTGTGAAAAAAGTTCTCCTCATCTCGGTTCTAAAGGATTTCCCCCTTATCCTTAAGCTGTGACCCCTTGTCCTGGACTTCCCCAACATCGGGAACAATCTTCCTGCATCTAGCCTGTCCAACCCCTTAAGAATTTTGAAAGTTTCTATAAGATCCCCTCTCAATCTCCTAAATTCTAGAGAGTATAAACC
The DNA here is from genome assembly GCF_028641065.1 of Leucoraja erinaceus. Lineage (NCBI taxonomy): Eukaryota > Metazoa > Chordata > Chondrichthyes > Rajiformes > Rajidae > Leucoraja > Leucoraja erinaceus. The sequence goes on along the minus strand of NC_073408.1, from coordinate 22,464,057 downwards.
AAGTCTATCCAGTCTTTCTTCATAAGACAGTCCTGACATCTCAGGAATCAGTCTGGTGAACCTTCTCTGCACTCCCTCTATGGCAATGATGTCCTTCCTCAGATTTGGAGACCAAAACTGCACGCAATACTCCAGGTGTGGTCTCACCAAGACCCTGTACAACTGCAGTAGAACCTCCCTGCTCCTATACTCAAATCCTCTTGCTATGAAAGCCAACATACCATTTGCTTTCTTTACTGCCTGCTGCACCTGCATGCCTACCTTCAATGACTGGTGTACCATGACACCCAGGTCTCGCTGTATCTCCCCCTTTCCCAATCGGCCACCATTTAGATAATAATCTGCTTTCCCGTTTTTGCCACCAAAATGGATAACCTCACATTTATCCACATTATACTGCATCTGCCAAACATTTGCCCACTCACCCAGCCTATCCAAATCACCTTGCAGTCTCCTAGCATCCTCCTCACACCTAACACTGCCCCCCAGCTTAGTGTCATCCGCAAACTTGGAGATATTGCCTTCAATTCCCTCATCCAGATCATTAATATATATTGTAAATAGCTGGGGTCCCAGTATTGAGCCTTGCGGTACCCCACTAGTCACTGCCTGCCATTGTGAAAAGGACCCGTTTACTCCTACTCTTTGCTTCCTGTTTGCCAGCCAGTTCTCTATCCACATTAATACTGAACCCCCAATGCCATGTGCTTTAAGTTTGTATACTAATCTCTTATGTGGGACCTTGTCGAAAGCCTTCAGGAAGTCCAGATACACCACATCCACTGGTTCTCTCCCCTATCCACGCTACTAGTTACATCCTCGAAAAATTCTATAAGATTCGTCAGACATGATTTACCTTTCGTAAATCCATGCTGACTTTGTCCAATGATTTCACCACTTTCCAAATGTGCTGCTATCCCATCTTTAATAACTGACTCTAGCAGTTTCCCCACTACCGATGTTAGACTAACTGGTCTGTAATTCCCCGTTTTCTCTCTCCCTCCCTTCTTAAAAAGTGGGGTTACGTTTGCTACCCGCCAATCCTCTGGAACTACTCCAGAATCTAAAGAGTTTTGAAAGATTATTACTAATGCATCCACTATTTCTGGAGCTACTTCCTTAAGTACTCTGGGATGCAGCCTATCTGGCCCTGGGGATTTATCGGCCTTTAATCCATTCAATTTACCCAACACCACTTCCCGACTAACCTGGATTTCACTCAATTCCTCCAACTCCTTTGACCCGCGGGCCCCTGCTATTTCCGGCAGATCATTTATGTCTTCCTTAGTGAAGACGGAACCAAAGTAGTTATTCAATTGGTCCGCCATATCCTGGTTCCCCATGATCAACTCACCTGTTTCTGACTGCAAGGGACCTACATTTGTTTTAACTAATCTCTTTCTTTTCACATATCTATAAAAACTTTTGCAGTCAGTTTTTATGTTCCCTGCTAGTTTTCTTTCATAATCCATTTTTCCTTTCCTAATTAAGCCCTTCGTCCTCCTCTGCTGGTCTCTGAATTTCTCCCAGTTCTCCGGTATGCTGCTTTTTCTGGCTAGTTTGTACGCATCATCCTTTGCTTTGATACTATCCCTGATTTCCCTTGTTATCCATGGATGTACTACCTTCCCTGATTTATTTTTTTGCCAAACTGGGATGAACAATTTTTGTAGTTCATCCATGCAGTCTTTAAATGCCTTCCATTGCATATCCACCGTCAACCCTTTTAGAATTAATTGCCAGTCAATCTTGGCCAATTCACGTCTCATACCCTCAAAGTTACCTTTCTTTAAGTTCAAAACCATTGTTTCTGAATTAACAATGTCACTCTCCATCCTAATGAAGAACTCAACCATATTATGGTCACTCTTGCCCAAGGGGCCACGCACAACAAGACTACTAACTAACCCTTCCTCATTACTCAATACCCAGTCTAAAATAGCCAGCTCTCTCGTTGGTTCCTCTACATGTTGATTTAGATAACTATCCCGCATACATTCCAAGAATTCCTCTTCCTCAGCACCCCTGCCAATTTGATTCACCCAATCTATATGTAGATTGAAGTCACCCATTATAACTGCTTTGCCTTTGTCACAAGCATTTCTAATTTCCTGTTTGATACCATCTCCAACTTCACTACTACTGTTAGGTGGCCTGTACACAACACCCACCAGCGTTTTCTGCCCCTTATTGTTTCGCCGCTCTACCCATACCGATTCCACATCCTCCAAACTAATGTCCTTCCTTTCCATTGCGTTAATCTCCTCTCTAACCAGCAACACTACCCCACCTCCTTTTCCTTTCTCTCTATCCCTCCTGAATATTGAATATCCCTGGATGTTCAGCTCCCAGCCTTGGTCACCCTGGAGCCATGTCTCCGTGATCCCAACTATATCATAATCATTAATGGCTATCTGCACGTTCAACTCATCCACCTTAATACGAATACTCCTTGCATTGAGACACAAAGCCTTCAGGCTTGTTTTTACAACGCTCTTACCCCTTATACAATTATGTTGAAAAGTGGCCCTTTTTGATTTTTGCCCTGGTTTTGGCTGCCTGCCACTTTTACTTTTCACCTTGCTACCTATTGCTTCTACCTTCATTTAACACCCCCCTGCCCCTCTGCTCTTGTACCCATCCCCCTGCCACATTAGTTTAAATCCTCGAATGACTTCGGCAGCGAGTGAAGTATGAACTGTTACACGGTTTGAAATCACAGAGCTTTGAAGTCTTCACGTAGTCACTCACGTGACTCCGAAGTAAAATAGTAAGATTAAACGAGAACTTACCAGTTTGAAGTTTGATCTGTATTTTATGAGGAGTTACGATGAGGGATTACATGCCCTCCGCTCCCACCCTCAATAATATGGATCAAACTGATAAACTGATGTCTCCATGTCTTTACTATGTTTACTTCAATAACTGTGTCTATCTGTGATTCCACACCATCAGAGCATCATTCTGTCGGGTCTCACCCCCTGGTGACTAAACTCTTGAGGGGAATTTTTAATATTATCCCCAAGGACTAGTTTCCCTTATATGGTACATGAGTATAGTCCAACATTACTGAGGAATTGGTCACCAGCTACAGCTATGTCCCTGCATAAACTTGCACATGACATGGTCATGCTTAAAGGGCAATCTCATGGTGCGACCTGAAGCAAGACTTAACAAGAGTTTAACATCGTGGGAACCTTCTGCGATAGCAGTACGGCATTCGTGGACCACCGAGGACCTCCGTGGCGCTGGCGTGCAGGCAGTCGTGTGACTTATTAAGGTCGGGAGAAAATTCAAACATTTTTGAATTTCTCCAAGAGTGTCTTGAGCAGCGTTGCAACATTGTATGAGTGCAGATGCCAGTGCGATATCCGTGCGATATCCGTAATGACTCTTACGAGTACCGTGGGAACTCCTGCAAACGGCAAACCCGGAAGCTTGACAGAAGGGACATAAGGTGAGGTTAAATAAATATATTTTTTACTATCAGATTGATGTCTGCAACTCTTCATTAACACATCACTACAAGAGGAATGTCTCTAATGTTATAATCCCTCTCATGCTGAAACACAAAATAGTTGAAGGGAGGTGAAATAATCACATTTTTAATCTTTTTCATTTTTGAGTGTTGCTGAGCTATTGTACTCTCACTTGCTGAGCTATTGTACTCCAGCAGTTTGTGTCTCTTTTTGTCTGAAAGCAGTTTCTAACTGGAGGAACTCCGCGGGCCAGGCAGCATCTACGGAGGGAAATTGACAGGCAAGCCGTTCCTCAGGCTGCCTTATCTCTCTACACACCCTCCCCTCCCTCCCCCCAACTGCCACCCACACACACAAATGCTGGAGAAACTCAGCGGGTGCAGCAGCATCTATGGAACGAAGGAAATAGGCAACGTTTCGGCCCGAAAAGTTGCCTATTTCTTGTGCATGTGTCGGAAGGAACAGCAGATGCTGGTTTAAAGAGAATGAGTAACTCGACGGCAGGCAGCATCTTTTGGGAGAAGGAATGGGTGACATTTCGGGTCGAGACCCTTCTGATATGCTGCTCGTCCCGCTGAGCTACATGTTGTGTCTATCTTCGTTTTAATCCAGCATCTGCAGATCCTTCCTGGCCGAACCCGATTGAAAGATGAGAGGCTGGGCGATAGAAATCATTAATTGAATTAAATAACTAGATACCTGTCTAATCGTATCTGCAGGATTGGACAGGCTAGATGGAGGAAGAATGTTCCCGATGTTGGGGGAGTCCAGAACCAGGGTCCCAGTTTTACAGTCTACCGTGGGAACTCTTTAATTACAGCGGGAAACCTTCAGTTTCCCAGGGGGTCGGGACGGGACTGGAGTTGGGAGGGAAAGGTGGGGGAGTCGAGGGAGAGGAGGGGGAGACAGATGGGGGTGTCTTCATTTAGTGGCGGTGGGTGTCTGTCACTGAAACAGGCAGGTGAGATTTCACATTCACCTTGTGTGTGCCTCTCTCTCCCTCCCTCCCTCCCTCCCTCCCTCTCACACAGGCATGAATGGATGAACTCCGCGGGCCAGGCAGCATCTACGGAGGGAAATGGACAGGCGACCCATTCTTCAGGCTGCCTTATGTCTCTCTCCCCCCCCCAACTCCCACCCACACACGCGAATGCTGGAGAAACTCAGCGGGTGCAGCAGCATCTATGGAACAAAGGAAATAGACAACGTTTCGGCCCCGCTGCACCCGCTGCACCCGCTGATTTTCTCCAGAATTCGGGTGTGTGGGTGGGAGTTGGGGGGAGGGGGGGGGGAGAGACATAAGGCAGCCTGAAGAATGGGTCGCCTGTCCATTTCCCTCCGTAGATGCTGCCTGGCCCGCGGAGTTCATCCATTCATGCCTGTGTGAGAGGGAGGGAGGGAGGGAGGGAGGGAGAGAGAGAGAGAGGCACACACAAGGTGAATGTGAAATCTCACCTGCCTGTTTCAGTGACAGACACCCACCGCCACTAAATGAAGACACCCCCATCTGTCTCCCCCTCCTCTCCCTCGACTCCCCCACCCTTCCCTCCCAACTCCAGTCCCGTCCCAAGTTCGGTCTGTGAAACGCAACTCGCCAGCCCCGACAACCAGCCCGGTGGTCAGTCCTTTGAAGATAGACACCAGTTGCTTGGAGCAACTCAGCGGGACAGGCAGCATCTCTGGAGAGAAAGAACGGGTGGCGTTTCGGGTCGAGAGCCTTCTTCAGACTGAAAGTTTCACCTCTCAGTAGATCATAAAATAACACAATCATCATGGTCAATGTGAGACAGTCTTTATTCATATTTGACAAAAATAAAAAGACGACTTCTTGCACATATTGAGAGAAGGTGCATCCCACCAAACAACATTTGTCCAAAAAAACACAGATTATTCTTCAGCTCATTAAAGGGCTCGGGTGAAAAAAAACAATATAGTGTGTGACAACAAAGTAACATCATTTGTGCCACGTGATTAACTACACTACAGTCCACGATGTTCATTCACGATTAACGGGAAAGATCGGGAGACGGACAAGTCGCTCGCAAAAATGACAGAATTGCACAGTACCGTCGGAACTCTTTATCTACCTCCCGCTATATCGTGCGGAACCCTTACTGGACCACGACCACTTCACTCGGGTGACATCTTGCATCAGGTCGCACCGTGAGATCTAGCCATTATGGCATTGATCTCAGCACACAGTATTCAGTCTTTACATAAATCAAGGCTGGATAGTAACACCTCTTCTACGAGTAAAATAACTTTTTACATCCACAAATGAGTTTAACAGAACAGACCGGGATCGTCAGGCCTCATATATAATTCAGGGCATACCCAATAGATGATTGCCTATGCATTATGAGACATTTGTTCTTATACATACAGAACTCTAAACAGCACAGAGGCAATGAGATGTGACATTGCAGAATCAAAATTAGATCTGTATCATGATTACCCCATAAGACAGGGGCTATAGTTGTTGTTAATAGTTCATCATGGAATTTCAATGTCGGATTCATGTTTGAATACATTAACACTATTTCCTCCCTTAGTCAATTAAGGCAGTTGTGAGGCATGGACTCGTTTCCACGGCATGAACTCACAGAGCTTTGAAATCTTCATGTAGTTACTCACGTGACTCCGAAGTAAAATAGTAAGATTAAACGAGAACTTACCAGTTTGAAGTTTGATCGTTATTTTATGAGGAGTAAAACAGGAAGCAAAGAGTAGGAGTAAACGGGTCCTTTTCACAATGGCAGGCAGTGACTAGTGGGGTACCGCAAGGCTCAGTACTGGGACCCCAGCTATTTACAATATATATTAATGATCTGGATGAGGGAATTGAAGGCAATATCTCCAAGTTTGCGGATGACACTAAGCTGGGGGGCAGTGTTAGGTGTGAGGAGGATGCTAGGAGACTGCAAGGTGACTTGGATAGGCTGGGTGAGTGGGCAAATGTTTGGCAGATGCGTATAATGTGGATAAATGTGAGGTTATCCATTTTGGTGGCAAAAACGGGAAAGCAGACATATCTAAATGGTGGCCGATTGGAAAAGGGGGAGATGCAGCGAGACCTGGGTGTCATGGTACACCAGTCATTGAAGGTAGGCTTGCAGGTGCAGCAGGCAGTAAAGAAAGCAAATGGCATGTTGGCTTTCATAGCAAGAGGATTTGAGTATAGGAGCAGGGAGGTTCTACTGCAGTTGTATAGGGTCTTGGTGAGACCACACCTGGAGTATTGCGTGCAGTTTTGGTCTCCAAATCTGAGGAAGGACATTATTGCCATAGAGGGAGTGCAGAGAAGGTTCACCAGACTGATTCCTGGGATGTCAGGACTGTCTTATGAAAAAAGACTGGATAGACTTGGTTTATACTCTCTAGAATTTAGGAGATTGAGTGGGGATCTTATAGAAACTTACAAAATTCTTAAGGGGTTGGACAGGCTAGATCCAGGAAGATTGTTCCCGATGTTGGGGAAGTCCAGGACAAGGGGACACAGCTTAAGGATAAGGGGGAAATCCTTTAAAACCGAGACGAGGAGAACTTTTTTCACACAGAGAGTGGTGAATCTCTGGAACTCTCTGCCACAGAGGGTAGTTGAGGCCAGTTCATTGGCTATATTTAAGAGGGCGTTAGATGTGGCCCTTGTGGCCAAGGGGATCAGAGGGTATGTAGAGAAGGCAGGTACGGGATACTGAGTTGGATGATCAGCCATGATCATATTAAATGGCGGTGCAGGCTCGAAGGGCCGAATGGCCTACTCCTGCACCTAATTTCTATGTTTCTATGTTGAGGGATTACGTGCCCTCCGCTCCCACCCTCGATCATAAAGTTCAACTGGTATCCTTTTTTCTCTAATCTTACTATGTTCAGGTCATTACTGTTATCTGTGATTTCACACCGCTGCTTTGAAGAATGACACGCATGTGTCCTGGCGGGTTCTTCACGTAATCCCTCAACGTTACTACTGTTAAAATAACGATCAAACTTCGAACTGGTAAGTTCTCGTTTAATCTTACTATTCTAATCCATGGATGTACATTAGCATTCAGTCCACAGATCCAGGGCCTTTCCTTCCAAGTATGTTTTTGAAAAATGTCCCCTGCTTCTGCAATGCTTCTGAATATTCTTCTGAGTTCACAGACTATTCAAGAGTCCCCATCTCTCCCTCCTTCACTATTGCCTTGCAATTAGCATGGAGGCAAGGTAATTGTGGAAGGTTGGTCAGAATATATCTCTTCATGTCTCATTTGAGTTATTGTGTAGCATATCAAAGTTTACTGATATCAAACGTTCAACCAATGATACCGTCAATTCCTTATCTCTGATAGTGATCCCTCTTGTGAGACCCTAAAGATGTTATGTCTGGATCGGGTACAATTCCAGCCATTCTTATCGTACCATTTGGCAGACATTGTGATATAATGTTTCCCCTGTGATAGTTAAACCTTCACATAAGAGGAATTCGTTTTTACATCAATTGCAAATTTACAGCTAATCCAATGTGCAAATCTGCAATTAAACTATTGCATTGACTATCTCTTCTGGGAAGACACAGGGAATCCCTACTTCAAGACATGTATCAAGCCTGGTGCACCTTAGCTCTTCATCAATGACTACGACATGATCTGGAGCATCATTATTAACCAATATTGTGCATTGGTGAAGGTCAAAAATCTTCTTCATCAGCCAGAGTGGGACAGGAAACCACTGTAATATTTGTTCCCTGAGCGTCCTGTCTTACCTAATCCACTTGACTGGCTATAGTGTCAGACAGCATAGGTGGCAGATATACTCACAAATTGCTTGAGTAACCCAACAGGACAGGCGGCATTCATGGAGAAAATTGATAGATGACATTTTGGGTTGGGACCCTTCTTCAGATAAATATCAGTCACAAGCAGAGTCCCAGCCTGAAATATCACCGATCAATTGTTCCAGAGATGCTGCCTGACCTGTTTAGTTATGCCAGCATTTAGTGGCTATCCTTGGTATAAATCAGTCTCCTCATTATAATCTCTGGGGAAACAACTCCAAACACACCAATTACAGAACATTCATGTAATAAGTTGCCCTCCACACTACAACATTTGCATTGTCGGGATCGTAGCTCCGTTGGAGCAGGCAGTTGTATTTCTAAGAATCATTTCCAAATGTATGCAGTCTGATGTTTTGTTCCTTATTCCAATTAGTTCATCTGATGACTACATGCAACTTTTCCTGCTCACATCATATCGCGCTTCTCCTGTCAATAGTCCTCCATTCCAACTCTCATGCACAGCTACATTTATTCTAATTAACTTTCCTGTGCAAACTCTATGCATCTTCCTACTCTAATTACGTCCCTGTTTTTTCTAATCTGACCTTTAAGTTACCCTTACGGGGTTAGCCTGATTTTCCCATCATTTGTTTCTGGAGTAAAGGTGTAGGT